>NC_053025.1:202313775-202447083 GCF_003073215.2 Triticum urartu | reverse complement strand
AAAACGGATGTAGGACATGCGTTTCAAGAGGAAAATAGAATTGGGTTGTGTGTTTGATTCAGTAAAAAAAACAGCTTGCGGATGTTGTAAGACAAAATATAACTAACGCTGGCGGGCCAGAGGCCAGTAGATACCTACTGGATCTTTGTGCCCCGTTGTCGTCATGGGTTGGGCTTGTTAAAAACAAAACAACCCTGGGCAATCTACAGCCCAGTTGAAACTTGCTCGACCTGAAAAAACAATATACGTGCTCAATAAACGAGAGAATTCTGCAAGTACAGACTGATAACTGGGATGCAGCACGGATATTGTTTTTTTATCGTGATAATAAGTGCATGGACTTGTTTCGAAAAAATTAGAGAACTGGGAATTCGAATGGCGGGTGCTTATGCTACCCATCAAATAAAAATCAGGTGCCTGAAAATTCGTTTCGAAACAAATGATTCAGCTTTATATCCACGTCGACCCTCGGCATGATGGTTGGAAGCAAATGCAAGTTCATACCAAAAGATCATTAACAACAATACCAACTTGCGGACGACAAGGTAGTACAACTACCAATACCAAACTAACTTATAATCTTTTTACTCCTGGCCCTAGTGTTCGTCTGGTAGAAAATCTTGCAGAGGACCAGCTCCCGCTCCTTCTCTTGCAACAGGTCCCCGAGGTGGTACTGGTGCATCACTGAATTGGTCCTCTGCTGGTCGAAGTTCTTGTTGGTGTGCAGCGCCAGCACCTTTTTTGCTACCCGTCTGCCGGCTGTTGACCATCACCGGCAAGGTATTGCCAGTCTTGTGCCACATCCCGTGCATGCCGCACTCCGAATGTATCTTGCGACGCGTCCACGCACCCCTTTTGAACGCCTTGGAATTGCGCTGGAAGAAATGCTTCCTTATGCCACTCAGTGTTATACCTGCAGTATTGTGGAATACAGTTTTAGTGTACGTAGTTGGCATTTTCGTAACATCTTTGGCATGTTGCAGTCACTTGTTTCACTTTTTATTAACTGTCAAATTGTAATTGCTTCACCAGGTCTGCGTCTAAAAAGAAAAATAGAGCTATAAACAAAGGAATATGTTTGTGCAAGTAGACGACCGATCGGTGTCTTACCTGGAAGTTTCTTAGGTTGGGTGTAACATATGCCGTGCTCGCTGTCGATGGTTGGTATGAACAAATCAATGAGAGACTGAAATCTCGCGCTGTCAGCACTCACTTTTGCCTCAAGGTGCTCGATCAGCTCCTGATCCGTGGGATCGAACTTGACGCTAGCTGGCAGCATGGGCCAATCCTTCTTCGACTTGCATCAGTAATTCCAGTTATATGGTACTCAATGTATGATCAATCGACTGTTTTAAGTGAATGATAAAAGATTTCGACAGATAAGTGGTACTCCAAATCTGAAGTCCAGAATACCCGAACACGCCGCCGGGATTCTTGTGTCACCTCACACGCAGCGTGTTGTCACATCAATTCAATGTGTGGACATGATGAATAATTTGACCGACGTATACTAGTACTGCTACTATACTACTTACTAGTCGTATTTAGTGTCACAATTTATACATAGGTTTAACTAACAAGTACGCACTTGAAGCCATATATATATATATATATATATATGGCTTCTGCACAGCATCTCCATCATCATTATTAGTACATCCTACGCAGGTGAGTTAGGATGCACTTGATCCCACGAAGGTATCTATCCTTCAAACTAGAGGAGTGCTTCAAACTAACAACAGTACATAATATCCAACAAAAGAGGGTCGTGCTACAGCAGCAGAATACATGGCTCAGTCTAGATATCAGCACGAATCAAGTTGTGCATATTTGCTGTTGGCATGAACCACATCGCCGCATGTCAGGTTTTCAAAAGCCATCCATCGCATGGAAGCTTGATGCCTTTCACACACTAAAGATTATCTGGCAACAAGCTGTGTCAATGAATCTCTGGATATGGTGATTCATGAAACCCATGGTATGATGTGTAAACACAACCCCCCCCCCTCGCGAATGGAAGTTGCATAGCACAGTAATCATCGCCGGTGATATGATCGATAATTGGTTGGATGATCGGATAATTGAGCCCAAGGAACAAGGAGTGGTTGTCGAGGCTGTAAACCTGCCTCCAGTTGAGTACGCCTGGCCCAATGGAGCTGGGATCTTTCTCGAACACGAAGCAGCCATAGCCATCAATGTCACGAACGCCCCACGCATTGTACTGCATGTGGTTTGATGTAATGGTTTGGTCAATTTGGTACGTGCGAATGAGCATCAAATGACCACCGTCAGCTGAATGAGTGATAAACCACCACCCATCGGCTGGTATGATTCCAGGTCCTGGAATCATGAAGGCCAGTGCATTTGCGTCTGCTGCAACAATTCAAATTGGAGACCAAAAGGACAAAAATAAACAATCATGTTCAGAGTATGTGTGGAATTAAGATTATTATAACAGTGACACATATCATAGACAGAGAATTGCAATGCCGTGGTCATAATCATACCCCAAGTTAGAAAAATAAGCCAATGGCTTTCATATTCTAGAGATATGTCATGGTTCAAACATCATGTAACAATGAGAGGAAAACACCTATGACAACGCCTACTCATATTCTACCATAGCACTTACTACTACTGTTCTCATATCAACTCTAAGCAATAACATGCGTTGTTATAAAAATCTTGTAAACGAGAGTAACATATAGAAATCATGATGTTATGCTCATAATATGTATTCTAACAATCATTAGATGCCAATTGTTCTCATATCAACTCTAACAATAACATGTGTGGTCATAAAAATCTAGGAAATGAGAGGAACATATAGCAATGATGTGGTTATAGACATGCTATGCATTCTAAATTTGTAACAAATGAACAGGCAGTCGTATTCATAAGGTAAAGATGAGATGAGATAGAACAATTACATGACGATAGATTCCACCAATATAGGTAGCCAACCTGTGCGTCGACCGCGTAAACGATGCCATCGTGCACTATAGCATCAGACAGAAATGTTTCCTCAACAGGATTGATGATGAGCCATAACCATGTATGGCGACCGGATTCCAGATAGACTAATCCCTTGTTGAACAAGGTAATGAGCTTGTAATCCATGTAGTCTTCTGATGGTGTGGGCACTTCACAGATTACAACTTTCTGCAAACAGGGGTCGAGCCAAAATCTTGACGCGTCTCGTGCATAGTAGGCAGGAGTGTCTGGTGGGCCGCGAGACTCGATGGCGGCGGTATCCAACGATGGAAGGGTGATCTCTCGCTGGGTGTAGATATCCACGAGACGCCACGGACTACCGGTGTGGTGGATGAGGATGATCCAGTTGGCCTTCATGCCCGCCCAGTAGTGGCCGTGCATGAAGGATAGGTGGACGGGTGGTGGTAGCATGTCGAGGGGCACCACGGCAACCTCCAAGATGGGGAATAAATCGATCGCGAGGACTTCCTTTCTACAGTATCCCTATGCCTCTACGCTCACTTCACTCATTTTGCTCCGTACCTAGTCACTTGTTGAAATCTGTAGAAAGACAAATACTCCGTATTTGGGAACAGAGGGAGGCTTTTACTCCGTACTATTTGGGAACAGAGGGAGTATCACCATATGGAGGGAACAGAGGAAGCTTGAAGTATGAACATTTTAATGGGAGGGAGTAAGCCCCATGCATGCATGCAACATGCAACACTCACACGTACACATGGAAGCACACAACACTCACGCACCCATGCGGCACACAGCACACGACGCAACACACACGCTCATGCTCAAGTGCTCAACCAACTCCCTACGTTCGTGAAAGACTGTACATTTAGAGATTCACACATTGACCAGGGCATAATTAACTCCCAAAAGTAGCAGACTTATGTGTGCATGCGACCATTGAGATAAGAAGATTAAATGAAGGTTGTTGCATGCTGTAATTAACGATAGACATGTAGCCTATACCTACAGCACAAGTTGGTGCATTAGTCAATCAATATCGATTTAGATTAAAGGCTAAATGCATTGGAAGTGTAGATGTACATCATGTAGTACACTCTTTGTTGGAAGACCGAGGGAGGACATGTGCATGCACTCACATACACAGCCAGGGCGGTTCACGCGCAAGGGTTGGACTCATGTCGCGCATGCGTAAAGTTTTGTTTAACTGATTTCTTTGCTCTGCCAACTCACAGGTGGGACCCAGAAACCAAGGGACAATTTAACCAGTCAACAAAGTGACATGTCGACTATGTGGCCGGTCAGTAGGGTGCAATACGGTGCTCTATGATGAGCTAGTGATCGCATAATCGCCGCAAAACTATATATAGTGACCGTAAAGAGCGTACTGTTACATACGTTGACTGCCAGTGTATTTTTCTGGTTTCAAATTAAGCCATATTAATCGGAAAGGACACACTATGGACTACTACTACTAGTAGTACTAGTACTGCTTTGATGTGTCCCGTCAACTCGCCGAACAAGGAGAAGCTTGCTTACTACACCTCTCCCTCGCCCACGCGCGCGGTGGTTCGCAAAACGAGGAGAGGGTTTTGACTACAGCGCCCTCTCCCTCTCCCTCGCCCTCGCGGTGGACGTGCAGCAGTTCAATCGGTGTCAGATTGCCAGAAGCATATTGTACTGTAGTATCATCATTGTTGGACCTTCCGAAGAGGCGAAGAGCCAAGTGCAAGGTTCACACGAGTACGAACTATTGAACCTCCCGAAGAGGCAAAGAGCCAAGCGCAAGGTTTTATAGGATTTGTCGTCCTAGTAGGAGTGTACTAGTACAACTATAGCAAACGATGCTACTGTATGATGCCGCCACGTCACGTATATCCAAAGTTGTGCCACCTTTTTTTCTCAAAGAGCATGTTGGAGCCCGTGCAACAACCACACAAGTTGCACATACACATAACACATTTACTAGTAATAAATTCTAAAGGACAAATGCCAGTATGCCACACAAGTTCATCTCCAACTCATGTGATAAATTTGTGCATGACTAGTCTACATATATTCACAGCGCCACCGTTCACAATTACCGTACTCCACTTACACGTTATAGATGGGCTACATGTTCTCCTCCAGGTTCCAGTCCCAGGTATTCTTCATGGATGGCACGATCCATAGCGGTGGGCAACGGGAATCATTGTCGCAGCTTTCTAGTCCGGTTCCACACGATGGAGACTCATCCAAGCTGAACCGGCATAAATCAGGGATAGTGTGTCCCAGCATGTCGTTCATCCGGCGGTGCGCACTGAAGACACAACCATGCTTCATGAACGGTAGGCCTTCCGTGTCGTGCACGGAAGGTGGCATCCGCTTCACAATGGGGTAGCTGTCCCCGATGAAAAGTGAGTACTCTCCAAGAGTGTTCCTCGGCACCCACGTAGCATCACGGGGGTCGAACTCGGCGCCGTTCATCTGGTACACGCGGCATCCCAGATCTGGACACATGGTGACGTACATAGTCAAGGTCCATGCATAATAATGTTATGCTCAAATGTGGCGGTCAGTAATACTGTGCAGCAAATAGTACAACTCCGGTATAGAGGAAGTAAAATAGTTGGCTTATTATATATAGCCACTCTTGGCTACATGGATGAGATAGTAAGACATGGAAAAACAAAAATGGTGGCAGCTAGTGGGTTCAAGTCTTCAAGGGCCTAGCTAGCTATATGCGTCCTCTAAGGTCAAAAGTACTCCTACTAGTACTACAAAGTATACTACTAGTACAACAATGAAAGAGAAGGCGAGAGGTTTAAAAATGGAATACTTGGGTAGATGGTGACGGTCCGATCATGGTAGATTACGTGATCATGTTGCACATTAGTGGTACCATGGGTAACGACTGCTAAGATAGTTGATCCCAATATGCCAAAGTCAGCTACAAGGTTCCAGGTTAGACCGAATCGCGGATGCAAATGCACATCCAGGATCGGCGATCTTATTTTGATCGGGGGATGACTGGTCCCTGTAAAATAATGCAGTACCATTAGGGATGCAAATGATGGTTTGTGCATTCCATTTGTAATATCCCGTACCGTAGGATGTCAACCAGATGAAACAAGTCCCCTGGCTTGTCACCGCGAAGATGCGGCCTAGTGGCACACGACGTCTTCGAACGTGTAGGGGTACAAATCTGCCGCCGCCAACATGCACCAGCCTGTGTCATTACTGCCTCCTGCATTGATGGCAATCCTTATGTCGAACACCGCGATGAGATAGTAATCGTCGTAGCCGCGTCGCTTTGTCAGCGGGTCCGCAATTGCTATCTTCTTCAATCTCATGTAGGCATCATCATAAGTATTCTTGCCTAGCCAGTCCGGAAGGCCGATCCCAATGGTGGAGAAGGGGTCTACTAGAATAGCCGCACTGCTGTGGATGTTGTGCAAAATGATGGTGGTATCCAGCCGGAGGTATGCAAGCCAATCTTCGTTGGCACCGACCCAGACCTATATATAAGACGGTGGGCATCGGAGAAATTACGGGATGGAAATGGAATAACTAAGTACTACATGATCAAACTCCATTACTGACCTGCTCATCGGACAAAATCCAACTACCTCTCAATGTCGGCAACTCTAGCGGAGTCAACGTGCAACCATGGCCAGGGAGTGGTGGACTGTTCGAAGGATTGTCCCATAGAAGAACCTTCTCCTCGAGGATGCATGGAAGACCAACAAGCATGGCCTGTTTAAGCAGCGTCTTGAAAAAGTTGGTGCAGGCAGCACCGAGTCTTGCGGCGGTGAGGACATCGGAGCGGCGTGCGATTTCTCCCACAGGATCGTCGTCCAAGGTCTCCCAGCCCCGACGAGGAGAACCGTCTGGCGAATCCATGGGAGCAGCAACGAACTGCCTTCTCTTCGGGGGGAGGGGAACTGGCGAGGAGGAGATAAGAGCATAGTAACCGCAGGGCCTCGTCCCTTCCAACTATAGATCGTTCCTCGGCGAAGGGGTGAGGCTATTATTTACTTCTAGTACTCCCTCTGATTCTTTTTACTCTACGCATAAGAGCAGACCCGGATACCAAGGCAGGGGCTCGCTGCATGCTTTCTGGACAGAAATACCCCTGGCACATGGATGGGAGGAGTTAGCAGCTATAAATGCCCCATGCAACCCATTGGCTGTCCGCCCGCGTTCTCCTCTCTTTGCATGCTGCATGGATGTCTCCCTCTCTCTCACATGACTGCATGTGGTAGCGCTGGCCCATGAGAAGCTCACGTGGAGATAGCAATCTTCTCTCCAGAAGAGATTTTTTTGAAAGAAAGGGATTATGGAACGTTGAGAACTCTTGAATCTCAGGGCCAAGGAGCTACAGTTGGAAGTGGAGGGTACTACTATTCTCTAGAACCATCATTTTGAACTCTTGAATCTCAGGGCGAAGGAGCTACAGTTTGAAGTGGAGGGTACTACTATTCTCTAGAACCATCGTTTTGAACTCTAGTATTCAAGAGTCTAGTCTAGTCTAGTATAGTGCACCAGTTTTGAACTCTTGAATCTCAGGGCCAAGGAGCTACAGTTGGAAGTGGAGGGTACTACTATTCTCTAGAACCATCGTTGTACTATTAATGCAGGGGAAGTACACCTGCGTAGTGGCCTAGTGGGTACTCTCGATGCTCTATTCAGTCACTCCTCTCATGTAGCTGGCCTACTCAGTCGCTCGTCTCACGCACACACTAGCAGCCTGTTTATCAGCGACGGTTACTGCAGGGGCAAAACATTTGAGTTATTTGATACAGCGAGACTAGGATTTTCGCTTCCATTTGTGGAGGTGTAATAGATCTCGTCGAACTTTGTTAGTAGTTCCTTCTTTATGAATGAGATGAAGCAAAGCTTTTGCCTCTGTTTCAAAAAAACACGGAAAGAGGAATTTCTTTTATAGTAGAGCCGATAATGGAGTGAAGTCCATGCATGCAATGCCACAAGCTATAGAGTAGTAGTAGAGCACTTTACGTATAGAGCCATATTGCATAGTTCCCAATGCCCCGCCAGGCTTTTCTGGCTCCTCGGGCTTAATTGGGAGGCGCTAGTTTAAATATGCTACTAACTGGAAGCTGCAAGCGAGGTGCGGCTAGGGCGAGCATGCGAGCCACGGGATGCTGGGAAGGAAAACCCGTTCACGTGGCTAGGCTGTCCAGTGCACCCAGATTGTGGGCCGCACGTCCGTTTGACTTCAAAACTGAAACTACCCGTGTAAAATATTGGCTCGCAGTGAAGTGTAGTAGTACTATTTTTTTAAAAAGGCCGCCATTCGTTCGGCCGGGATCGAACCCACAAAATGAGGTATACACTCCCGCGACCACTAGTAGTACTCGTTGGAGTACAACACAACCTAGAATCGCCTTTTGTCGCTAGTAGTACGTACATTGTTCCTTACAAGAAACCCCTAAGAGTATGGTTAATAGTATAGCCAGCTGCTTGCTATAAGCCAATGCCATGTCATCTACAGCCCATCTTATAGCCAACATGTAGTAGTAGTTTATTTCTTATAGCCCGCTGACTCAGCTCTATTGTACTTGCTCTAATAATGCAAGAAACCACTAGCATGCCAAGAAACTACTACCACTTGCATACGTGGCAGACTTAAGATAAGACTACCTTATCAACCATTGTACATGCTCTTACCAACAAAAATCCTCGAGTGACCTCCTACCTTCGGTCTGTCCACCTAGTCATCCTCGGCCATGGGACGCAGCTACCGCCGCTGGCAGAAGGCGAGGTCAAAACCGCCGGCGGTGCGGAGCCCATGTTGCGGCAGCCCGGATGCCAGCTCCGTCCGGCGCTCGCGGCTGCTAGCTCGCCAAGATAGCTCCGTCCAGCTGCTTGTCTGCAAGGTTTGCTAGCTAGATTGGCAAGGCAGCGCGGCGGCTTGCTCGCGCGCGCCGCGCTAAGGCCAGCCATCTGGCTCGAGCGAAGGCCAGCGCGGCGGCTTGCTCATTCGTGAGTCGTGCTCGGGCCAGCCTGCCAAACCGTGCAAAGGCCAGCGCGGCGTCCGGCCCGTCCGGCGGAGCGGCGGCCAACTCGCTCATCACCGGCGCCACCGACGAACACGCATCAGTACTGTTTGAAGTAATGTTCAGGAAAAATAATGATTTGAGGGGGAATAACAGGATAGAAGGTCAGATGTGGGTCCCTCATGTCAATGGTCAAACAAAATGTGTTGGTTTAAGCTGCCTCATCAACATGAACATGTGGGCCAACCCTGTCATAAATGGGTTTAAACGAACCTGATCGGTAGGAGTACTAGGTAGTTTTTGGCATGGATTAAGAAATTTTGGGTATGTTTTTGCTATTTTTTGTACAATAGATTCCTCCTAGGGCTGTTTGAAAGTGGTATTTTTTTGTTAAATACTCTACATATTGTAAGTAGGAGTGAAAGTTAAGCTTTGGAAGCCAATAAGCAAGGCTAGTTACATAGTGCATATGTGTACATGATTGAAAGTAAATATCAACCATGAGTGACTAATATCTTGATGGAAAACTCGAAACTACGGAATACTAGGAGAATAAATGCATGGTTGGAAATACTAGCAATGTTCATGTCCGTTGCAACGAATTATAATTAGAATAATACTTATTCACAGACTTGGTACAAAACACTCTAATTTTGATATACATATGTCACTAGAGATATATTATGTTTCAATTAGAATATATTCATTGGGCTGTTTTGGTGAGGTCGAGGAGGGATGTGGTTGGTTTTAAGATACTAATTATGGGTTTTTCTGCAAATTGGTAGACAAGTGGGATGTTGGTGAGAAAAGGCAACAACTTACCTCACAATCGTTAGATGTAGATCTAATGGTCAGAAATGACGGATGGCAGACACACTAGCATCACCAACTTAGTCTTGTGTAGGAGTACTGGCAAGATCCGTGTATTGCACGGAACATCAAGATGCATTTTTTTTATAAAACACTTGTTGTGATTGACCCTTGCGGGAGTAATCCCATGTGTAAAAACTAATGATATCTCAAGAAATATGAGATAAGGTGAAGAGGAGTGGGGTGTGGTGGTGGTTGGTGGTCGAACTGAGCGGAGGCATGGGGATTGACGACGCCGGCAGTGGTCACCAGGCCAGTTTGTTCCAGAGGCTTCCTTTCTTAATTGCTTAACAATGAGGTTTGTTGGAGATAAGGATGAACGAGGGAAGGCCTTGTCTGCAAATGTGGAGAGGGGTGTGGGTATCTTTTAGTTTAATTTCCATCCGTCAGATATAGATCGGACGGTCTATATTGCAAGATGGCACACATACCATCATCACCAACTCGGTTTTTTATAAGAGAAGAAATATAAGTATGGAGATACAAACGTATTATCGATACTTGCTTCCGTAAACTAGCATCTACATTCTATTCAACGCCTCGGCATGTGGGACCTTAGCACAATGACTTCTCGACTGTGTAAAACGAAGATTTTCCCGTCGCCGACAAGGAGGGGGTGACAGCGGCATGCTTTTTGGCTTGCTCTAGTCCTAGTAGTCATACTAGGTGGTCTAAGCACGTGTAGATTTATTCTTTTTCACGTTTCGTGTTCGCCGTACTGCCACGATTGTTCATGAATAGATGGTAAGTTATTCACGGGGAAACCCTTGTTGAGCGTGTATGCGAGAGAGAGAGAGAGAGAGAGAGAGAGAGTGCGTGTGTGATATGTTAGAGACTGAGGCAATGATAACAGATTCTTTGTGTCTATGTGTGTGGAGGATAGAGAGAGACATGTACATGGGGCTTTGTGTTGTGTAATGTGGAGACACATATACATAATTAGAGAGTGAGTGTGTGAGATACACATGCAGACATGAGGAGAGATGGGGATCCAGGTAAATGGGTGTTTGTGCGTGTCTGTGTGTGTTTGTGCACGCGTTTGTGTGTGAGAGGGAGAGAGTGTATGTGGAGTAGAGAGACCACTGATGATGTAAACCTAGTATAAGGGAAGGGGGAATGGTGTGACATGTGTAGTAGCGAGATAGCACGGGTGCGGGCGGGGGGAGCAGACTATTTGGAAGAGACATCGAGTGTGTGTGTGGGAGAGGGGTGTGAGAGCGAGAGAAAGAGAGAGCTAGCGACAGAGAGAGAGAGAGAGAGAGAGGAAGAGAGCGGGCGAGAGGGGTCGTTTGTGTCCATAAATGGCGTATAGATAGGGAGACAATGTTGATGTTGTCCGAAATTGGCCTATGAACAGAGATGCAAGGGAAGCGAGTCATCGTGTGTGTGATAGGGACTTCATGAGAGAGCTAGAATAGATGGTGTAGAGAACAATGTGCGAAATTGAGAATTATTATACATTAGGGAGCTATGCAAAGAGTCACGACATATATGTATACAGGGAAGGAGCTGGGGCGGGTCCGCATGTGGGAGAGATAGAAAGAGGAGAGTGGTGCACAAGGAGACAAAGTGTGCTTGTTTGCAATGGGGGTGGTGTGTGAGGTGAGTGCGCGAGAACCACATAACTAGGGAGATAGCCGTTTGGGGGCGACGTTTTGTGTGTATGGGAAATATACACTCTACATAGTGTGTGTGCTTGGGTAAGAGAGATAGCGGGAGACCTAGAGAGTGAGGGAAGAGATGTGTGCATGCCCGAGAGACAAAGTGATAGAGACCTATGTTGGGGTCCGGACTTTACAAGAGAGAGGGGTGTTAATGTGCTCGTGTGTTGGTGTTTGGGGGAGAGACCAACTTCTCTCTCTCTCTCTCTGTGTGTGTGTATGGTGGGGGGGTTGACTTCAGATAAAGAGTGAGGTGTCTATATTTGAGGGACTTGCGTAATTGAGATATTGTGCACTCATGGTTGATCAATTTGTTTCACAGTTTGTACTATGAGATAACAATACTTTTGAACATACATGATATACCTTGATGTACCAGAATTACAAACCTAAGATTGGAATTTTGGAATTCGACTCCATCATTAGCTTTTGTAATTCATTTAAACGGAGGTACATTTTTAAGCCGGGATTTCGTGATTTCAAATTCATATATCAAACCTAGAGATATACACATACGGGCATGTTCAAACTTTATAATCATCCACTTTATTCATACACATACACATTTTTGCTTTTGTCATCATATTTAGGATAAACACATTTGGAATTTCATTTGAATTGGACCGTATGATGGTATTTGCTTGTAGTAGCTCAATGATCCATATTTGAATTGAATGGACAATCTAAGTTTCGAGTTGGAGACATTGATTTTCAAAACTTGCACATTTTTTTGCGTGCAAAACAAACAAATTGTCGGCCATGATATCATAGTCGGTCGTACGAGAGCAGAATACTTATAATTTTAGGCGCCAAAAGCTTTCAAACTTCCCGCTCACATCGAAATATCACGCGCCCGAAATTTTAGCCCTGCGATATTCCTGTTTTACCCCTGCCACATGAACGGAAAAGGGCTGCTTTGGTAACTCCATTGTTTTCCCCTCTTTGCCCCCAACATTCTTCCCCAAAGCCCCTCCCCTTCCCCTCCCCAACCCCCCCAACCACGGCAAGCCGCCGAATCTAGTCCTTTGCCACAGCGGTGGACCTCACACCCCGCCAAATCTACCTTCCGCACCTTGGAACCCCCAACTGCTAACTTACCACTTCACCGGAGCCGCTTCAGCGACTGGCTTGTCCACCGCTCCAGATCTCCTTGACCACCATCATGGTCCACCGCACCGGATCTGCTTAATCGGCGCCCTCGTCCACCATAGCGTAGGCCCTTCACTGACTCCCTCGTCCGCCCCTTCGCTGGCCCTTCATACAAGCCCTCGTCCGCTGCAACAGATCCGCCTCACCGAAAGCACTGTACAACACGCCCGCCGAAGCCTTCGTCCACTGCACCAGACCCACTCCATGGATGCCATATTCAACTCCATCAGCCCTGCTTTACCGATGCCGCAGCCTCATCAGGTTATTTCGATTTGTACTCCTTTGGTTTTTCTCTTTATCGTGTAACTATTCACTTACCACAGATGAGCTTTCTTGTATGTTGACAGGCACCACAACCATAGCACTGGAGCCGCTTCAGCGACGGCGACAGCCGGCCCAAACTCAACCGCAACACGAGCACCATCGACGATCCTTAGCTATCAAGTATGACAATGATACACATACGCCGCCGAGAATCAGGTACTATTATCCAACGGCCGGCGCCTACGTTCACTTTCCTAGCATAAGCACCGCACCTTTGAATTTCTTCGGGGCATCATTCAGTTTTTCATGAGACGCGTTATTCTGCTTGCACCTGTAGGGCCATACTTCTGGCAGTGAACATGTTACATGTGCTAAATTACATACAAGTGCACATATAGTTAATATGCTTTAGTTTTGTTCTGATGCCACCTGTTGGTTCCATCAGACTGCTTAATGTTCTCTATGCTTAATTACACATCAGCAAACTAGCATGTGGTTCCGCTTCTTTTTGTTCGTTTTACCCTACATTTTCTGATGCTAGCTATTACATCACTGCTCTGAGCCTCTGTTCATTACTTGTTTGTGTGTTCTTGATCTTCCCAAGTTGCATGACTAATTTGATGCTTCTATTGATTATGGAGCTGCCAACCCCATCAAGTAAAATATTTGTTCTTTTGGGGCTGGCACCTCGAACAAGCATAAAAATAGAGGGAAGAAGATATACTCCC
Organism: Triticum urartu; assembly: GCF_003073215.2. NCBI lineage: Eukaryota > Viridiplantae > Streptophyta > Magnoliopsida > Poales > Poaceae > Triticum > Triticum urartu. The sequence continues at coordinate 202,433,457 of NC_053025.1, read as the reverse complement.
TCCGATTCTATTTACTCTGCGCATAACTCTTGACCCGCATACCAAGGAGGGCATTGGTTTAATTTTTCTGGACTAATTTGCCAATTAATTAGGGCAGAGGCGGATAGGGCGGGGCACAAAAGGAAACCAGCGCTAGGAATCGGCAACGCGCAGACTAATATGAGAAAACTGAGAAATACGCAAAGTAAAAAGAATCGAAGGGAGTATTGTCGTGTATGCACACACCCTTCTTTCATTAGTTTAGATGAACCATTGATGATCAATTTGGACCAGTGCATGCGATTAAAATTAATTTTACCTAAATAGATGGTGCAGAATAAACTACAACAACTAGATTTGCAACCAGGGGTGCGGACGATATCTTCAAAGAACATTGCAACAGCAGCTAGGCTTCACAGCAACATATGGTAAGCTAGTGTGTTTTATTACATGTGAAATGTAATGCGAGTGGGCTGCTTTCTTGGCTTGTGCCCTCAACGTGTAATCCTACCGAATTACAAATAGTTCAGTTGTCTGCTTTGCTGTATTGCTTGATTTGAATGCTTATTTGTTGTTACGCTATACCTGAGTTGAACAATATGTCAGCAGTGCCTGCTGTACTATCGTAAAGAAATGCATGCCTATTTCATTTGAGTCCTTAACTTTTCTTCTCAACTTCATCACAAGTCTGTCTTCGTAGTTTATATGAGGCCACACTGTTAAGTGCTTTCTCAGATTATTTCAACTGCTTAGATGCCTTGGCAACTTAAATATAGCGGTTGTACACTCCCTTTCAACTAGGGATGTCAACTGGGTCCGGTTTAATCCCGATTAAAGTCCACTAGTGGTATGATAGTTCAAAAGAGTTTTTGTTTTTTTGAGGAAAATGAACTAGGGAGGTAGCAAAAACTAACTAGATGGGACTGGCGGATTTCTTTCATTTGCCACTTACATCCCTATTTTCATCTTACCATTTTAATTTCTTTTCGGCTGATGCTGCTTCGAACCATTTAAATATAGTTTGTCATGCTCGGCAATAATTCTTCCTTCGTTTACCATGTAAGCTTACTACCTAGATCATACGATAACTATCTCTTACTGATGTCCAGCGGAAACCTTTCAGGATGCCGTTCACACTAGGACACAATGTACAACCCCAGAATCTATTTGTGGAAGCAGTGTGCCATCCATGTTACCAGATGGTAGCAGTTCAGAGGCAACACCGCTAGAGAGTAGTCTGAGCATAGATATTATAGTGCTTGAGGCTCTACTAGAGGAAGAAAGAGATGGTGTGGCTGCCATGAATGAGGTAATATTTATCTTGAGGCTAGAAATTATGGAATTAGCGGCACGCATTATGCAAGCAACCCAAGAATTGGAGGAAGTAAGAATGTTGCATTTGAAGACGGAGGAGGTCCTGCTGTTTCTGCTATCTGAAGCCCAAGATTATCCCGGTTCTTCTTTAGGTACCAGTTGAAATTTTCATTAGATTATTGTACTTGCATGTTGTGTCATGTCTCTGAATGGATTATGTTGCAAGACCCCCTATGTTGTCCATGTGTTGTAATGATCCAAATTTTTTAGGCGAGGTAATCCTTAGAACTTGTATGATTGACATAAGGTGAATTGTTTGTCGTGTGAGCATATTGTATTGGATGAAATAACTGTTTGACTCAGAGTGTATCCAACCTACTGAATTCGAAGATCACGGCATTTCTAAATTATAATCATATATAAAGGTGGAATAAATCTTTGTTGTGGTTTTGAAGAAATAAATAACAAAATGTATAATTATCTGTGGATATTCATAATCAAATACAAATTGGATTTGAATTTAGTTTGCCAGGTCCCAGGGCAAACGTGAATTCTAATTCTCCCAAGTTTTGAACGAAGCGGCTAAACACCCACTATAATTTGTGGGCTGCTCGAAGCAAGTGTTTGCGAGATGGAAATTACTGTCTACCCCTGACACTTGACATCGTTATCGACAGGATTTACACGGCTGTCGATAGGGGTAGACTAGTAACTTCAATCAGACATGACACAGCGGCCTCTGAGCCCATTCAGACACGGTGGACGCCAAACGTGGGCGGCAACACACATTTGATTCAAGCTCGTCCGAAAGACATGTGTCTCTTCCTCCATTTCCCCATTCATACACAGTGGGCGGGAAAACAAACTCTCCTCGTCCGAAATTGATGTAGGCTTATATTTTAAATAGGGGCAGATGTGTAACTTCCATCATACGTGACACAACCGCCCTACCTGTCAGCCTCGTTCATACACCGTGGGCACCAACCGTGGGCGGCAAAACACCCTCTCCTCGCCCGAAATCGATGTAGGCTAATATTTTAAATATGGGCAGATGTGTAAGTTCCATCAGACGTGACACAACCGCCCTACCTGTCAGCCCCGTTCATACACCATGGGCGCCAACCGTGGGCAGCAAAACACCCTCTCCTCGCCTGAATTAGTTACCGACAAATATTTGGGAGATGCGAGATTACCGTCCTATCCCCAACCGACGCGATGTCCGAAATTTTAAACGGGGGATAAGTTCGTAACTTTCCCCCATTTCAGAGAAGCGCGTCCCAAAGTTTGAGATCCCCCCTCCCCTCCATTTTCCCATTCATACACCGTCGGTGGCACGACAACCTCCGCACTGCAGCCAGCCTCCTCCATCCGCCACCCCATCCTCCACCTTGCCGGAGCCGCTACCCCTACCCCGTCGTCCACTGCAAGAGATGGATGTCTCTCATCCACGGCGCTGGACCAGGATCCTTTCATCGCCTCCTCCCGCTTCATCGGCACCATCGTCCACCTTGTCGTTGCCGCTCCTACGACCACCTCGTCCATGGCAACAAGATATATCCCCTGACCCGGCCGTCTGCCGTCTAAAGTCTTCTTCCCCGCCGCCGACAGCCATCGCACCCGCAGCACCCTCAACGTATCAGCATAGGCCTACACGGCGTCGCAAGAGAGGTGGTACTCTTCCATATGTGCTTAAGTTATTGATCTCACCCGGAAAATAGATCGTAATTTGTTTACTGTACTTTTCTTGTCCGTACCAAATCGTAGTGGCTAGTTGAAAGCAAACATTGGTTGCGAAGTAGCTTTGTCTGGTTTGCACCTTCAGATCCGCCATGGCACGGGCACTATACTCGTAAAGCTTATGGTTTCCCCCCTTTATATTCACTACCATCATCGTAGGTGCTTCGTGTCGTGCTAGCACTGCTCCTCAAGACCTCAACCCAAAGCTTACGTGTTGAAATACGAATCTGATATGATGCTCATATCACTAAAACAGAGAACATTTAATTGGTCACCTAATGTTCCTATATTCGTTTTGAAAAGCATGTGCGCCACCCACTGGTCCAGCTAGTTCCACTTTCTTGATTTTTCTCTGGATTCTTAGGGTTTTCCCCTTTTATCTACTCTACTATGATCTGCGTAGGTGCTTTCTGTCGTACTAGCATTACTCCACCCTTCAAGCTAAACAACACAACACTCAGAATTCGAAAGCTTAGTTGTTCAAATATGATTGTGATATGATACTGATATTAGTTAACCGACCCATTTAATTGGTTAGCTAAAGGTCCCACTTGAGTTTCCAAATGCATGTCGCGACATATAGAGAGACAGCATAATTGCATTTCTTTGTCACTTATTGACCGTACTTTCTTGTCCATACCAAATCTTAGTTGTTATTTCAAAGCAAACATCGGTTGCTAACTACCCTTTGCGCGGTTTGCAGCTTCAGATCTGCCATCCCACTGCCACGGTCAACACTGTACTGATCATGCTTATGTTTTCCCCATTTTATGATGACCACAATCAGCCTACGTGGTTCGTGTCGTAATAGCACTGCTCCACCCATCGAGCTAAACACGCTTAGTTGTACAAATTCATATCTGATATTATTGCTGATATTAGTAAAACTGAGAGATGTTTAGGGCTAGTTCATTTGGGCGATTCTATCAGAATCGGCCCCCTCCCCAGCTTCTCCCATAATCACCACTCCATATGTTTTTTACAATCCTAGCTAATTATACCTTAACTAGATAGGATTGTAAAAAAATGGAGTGGCGATTCTAGGAGAAGCTGGGAAGAGGGGCAGTTCTGGGAGAATTGCCGAAAAGAACTGGCCCTTAATTGGTTAGCTAAATGTTCCTACTTTAGTTTCGAAATGCATGTGAGCCACATATGGAGAGACCGGAAAGAATAGTATTTCTTTGTGTGCTCTGGTTCATCATGGGTGGCCAACCGACATTGTATTAAAAGACTTGTAATATCTTCAATCTGCGTGCTCTTCTGCTCTTCTTTAAGTTGATACTCTTCTCCTGCGGTCGACTGGTCAGGTCGAGTTGTTCTCCCTTAGTATATTTTGAATTTGTCAGGTCAGGTCGACTTGTTCTTCTTTACTATATGTTGAAGCTATCATCTGCGAAGTGTCATCACTTCTGGAGCTCTCATATTTTGAGTAGTAGGCCACATTATATTAATGCACACAACAAATTATAGCATGAATGGCATCTTTTAAAAGAATTGCAGAGATAGCACAAAGGGGTTTACAGGGAGGCAGTATTGGATTAGAATCACTTCTGCATTACAAAGAAAATCTCACTTGTTTTTATGTTTTCATGCATGTCAGATATTGAACATTATCAAAATGAATTTGAGAATGGGCGCATGAGAGGAATGTTGCGAAATGATCCACTGCCTAACAAACTTGGCATGGTGGAGGATGGCCTATCTTATTCACCCATCAAGGTGCTTGCTCTAACTTTGCAAAGTTGTATTGGTCGCACATATGTTGCTTCTGACCTCTTGCATTACTTCTACTTTGTTACACCATCTGCTTAGTTTAAGCATCATATATGAGTATATGCCATACCTATCCATTTTCTGTACCTATTCCATGGGTCGTCACACTATGTTTTTCCAGTCAAATGTTGTTCTTTCGTAATAGGTGTCCAAAAGGAAGAGGGTGAGTGCAGGTCGTCAAGGAGTACAAACTAGGTATTTGGAAAAGGTAGTGATACCTGTTAAATCAGATAGATCAGCAGCCACAGAAAACACATGCCCAACTGTACCACACTTTACCCCTACTCAAGTGGCCAAACCCCTATTAGAACTGCTGGGAGCCCAGCGTCAGGTACTGTCTATGATATCAATTCAAAATTTAAACTCCTAAATTTCTGCTTGTGCCTTACCTTCTCTCTTGTATGAAAACTAATTTCAGATGAATCTCCTTGCTCAAAGGATCATACGATCTCAAAACAATAATGGGCTCTGCATTGCTCTTGTCAGTACCTTTCTCCCTTTTGCCTTGTAACGCTGTACTTAATTAATTGCTATTTGATTATGTATCATCAGTCTGCACCTGAGCTTCATTATCCTCTGTTTCTTCCCATATTATTTGATCTACATTTACTGTTTGCAAAATGTAGAATAATGGCAACGCTTATAAAGAATTTTCTTTGGGGAATTTACTGAATTATCCTTCCATCAATATGGAGAAGGGCTTTGTCCAGCCCGTGTTAACATGTAATGTAAGTTCATCCTTCTCAAGCCTTCAAACATTGTTCTAGTATAGATTTGGATAGGCATCATTTCCTCCACTGTTGTTTGCTTTGCTGTTTACATCCGATTGGATGTTTGCAACAACTACCAGTTTCAAATTGTAGTTGTAAAAACATGTTCCTTATGCAGAACAGATCCATTTATTTTCTTATATAATTGTGAAACCTGTTATGTGTCTCCTTGTTTCTCTTTCAGACTCGTATCTCTTACGCCAGGCAGAACTTTAGGGAAGATAGTGAGCCAAACCATCTTGAGGACAGCGAGATGACCCCAAGGTCCTGTCTTGATGAAGACAGTGAGTTGAAGCTACTCACCAGCAGGTGTGAGACAACCTCTATGCAGTTGCTGCCTCAATCAGTTCGACTTCTTCAGTCTCAACTTAAAGTGGAAAGGCTTGCTTCAGCTTAGCTCCGACTTGAAGTCAAAGATGCAATGAAGATGTCAGAGGACTGCCGTGCGCACCATCATGCCTTAAACCTAGTGTTGATGCATCTATCGTTGACACAACTGAGGTCTACTCAGCTTCTTCAGCTGTCTGGGGGGCCGACCTAGCCAGGCCTAGTGCCTTCTGAAGTGCTCTGAGTTTTGTATATTCTTTTGTTGGCGCGTTTATTTGCACTGGTGGCGAATTTGATGCCCAGTGGATGTAATATGTGTGATAGCCGTGATAGCCTAGTATAAGTTGCTTGCTTATTTATTTCCTTGTTCTCTTGCTTATTTGTTTGCTTCTAGTCATTGCAGTTCTTTTTCCGCAGTTTGCTAGAGGCTGCAATAACCTATTTTTTAAAACTAGGCCACAATAACCATGGGCTAATATTTACTGTAGTGACACTGGGCCTCCTACGGGCCGTAGAAACAGTGGGCCTTCTACGGGCCGTAGAAACAATGGGCCTTCTACGGGCCGTAGAAACAATGGGTCTTCTATGGGTCATATCATCAATGGGTCTTATACGGGCAGTATGATCGATGGCCAAACATGGGCCAATAACAGGCCGCATTATGGCCGTAAACGGGCTAGAGTTGTAATCGTCCATTCATGGGCCGACCATAACGGGCCATCGTTAATAGGCCGTATTTGATGACGCTATGAAAATGGCCCAACGTATTAACGGACCACAAACGGGCCGACTGTAACCACGGGCTGAATTTGGCCCACAAGAAGAAAATGACAGTAACGGGCCGTAAGTAAACGAATGCTGGAAATGAGCCCAAGAATAAATGGGCTCTGAGAAGGCCGAAAGATAACATGGGCTGGAAACGGCCCAACGGAATAACGGGCCGTTAATGGGTATAAAGTGATACACTGTTCATTACAGGCCAGTTTCACCATGGGCCGTTAATGGGTGTAAAGTGATACACTATTCATTACGGGCCAGTTTCACCACGGGCCGTTAGTAGGCCAAGAGTTACATAGGGCCTCATATGGGCCGGAAGACGTCATGGGCCATACATGGGCCAGAAGTGAAAATGGGCTGGAATCATATTGGGTGGCCCAGATGACGCTATTGGGCCTAATTCGGATAGGGCGTAACGGGCCTTGGGTTAGCGGGCTGTAAATGGGCTATATGCGTACAGGCCGTTAACAGGCTTTACATGGGCCGGCCCGCCACCTTTTGACCAAGTCAAACGGGCCGGCCTTTTCACCGGAATGGGCCTCTGTTGGGCCGTGCCACATGTCGACGTATCATAAGCGCCTATCTGACTCACTGATGAGCTGACACGTGTTTCGTCCGACCAATAAGAATTTTACACGTGGAAATTTCCCATTGGTCGGGGCTGTTAACGGGTTATCGGATCCAAAACCCGACCCGATAGCTTAACGGCATTCCGTTACGGTGGATGCCACGTGTCGGTCACCCTTGACGAAAGCACTTCTGTGATGCGCGATTTATCGTCATGGAAGTGGACACTTCCGTGATGATAATTTTGGCAATGTCATGGAACACTTCTACGACAACACAAGTATGACTATCTTGATTGTGTCATAAATTTTTCATGGATGCACATGCATGACAAAAAATGCGACCTACTGTGACAAACACGTATCATCACAGAAGTGTATTTTTTGTAGTGCTTCTTTTTGCAGGGCATGTCATGATGTGATATACGTTATTGTATGAGATGATCATGTTTTGTAAAAGTTATCGGCAACCGGAAGGAGCCTTATGGTTGTCTCTTTATTGTATGAAATGCAAACGCCATGTAATCGCTTTACTTTATCACTATGCTTTAGCGATAGTTGTAGAAGCAATAGTTGGTGAGACGACCACGACGCAATGATGGAGATCAAGGTGTCGAGCCGGTGACGACGGAGATCATGACGATGCTTTGGAGATGGAGATCAAAAGCACAAGATGATGATGGCCATATCATGTCACATATTTTGATTGCATGTGATGTTTATCTTTTATGCATCTTATTTTGCTTAGTATGGCGGTAGCATTATAAGATCATCCCTGAACTAAATTTCTAGGTAAAAGTGTTCTCCCTGAGTATGCATCGTTGCTACAGTTCGTCGTGTTGAGACACCACGTGATGCTCGGGTGTGATAGACTCTACGTTCACATAGAATAGGTGCAAAATAGTTTTGCACATGCGCAATACTTGGGTTAAACTTGACAAGCCTAACATGTACAGACATGGCCTCGGAACAGTGGAGACCAAAAGGTCGAACGTGAATCATATAGTAGATATGATCAACATAGAGATGTTCACCATTGATGATTACCCCATCTCACGTGATGATCGGACATGGGTTAGTTGATTTGGATCACGTATCATTTAGATGACTTGAGGGGTGTCTATTTACGTGGGAGTTTTTAAGTAATTTGATTAATTGAACTTAATTTATCATGAACTTAGTCCTGATAGTTTTGCATATCTATGTTGTAGATCAATAGCTCGCGATATAGCTCCTATATGTTTTTGATATGTTCCTACAGAAAACTAACTTGAAAGATGATAATAGCAATGATGAGGACGGGGTCTGTCATCTGAGGATTATCCTCATTGCTACACAGAAGAATTATGTCCTTGATGCACCACTAGGTGACAAACCTATTGCAGGAACAGATGCAAATGTTATGAATGTTTGGCAAGCTCGATATGACGACTACTTAACAGTTTAGTGCGCCATGCTTTACGGCTTACAACCAGGACTTCAAAAACGTCTTGAACGCCACAGAGCATATGAGATGTTCCAAGAGCTAAAATTGGTATTTCAGACTCATGCCCATGTCGAGAGGTATGAGGCCTTTGACAAGTACTTTGCCTACAAGATGGAGGAGAATAGCTCAACCAGTGAGCATGTGCTCAGAATGTCTGGATACTACAATCGCTTGAATCAAGTGGGAGTTAATCTTCCAGATAAGATAGTGATTGACAAAGTTCTCTAGACACTATCACCAAGCTACTAGAACTTTGTGATGAATTATAATATGCAAGGGATGACGAAAATGATTCTCGAGCTCTTCACTATGCTAAAATCGACAATAGTAGAAATCAAGAAAGAGCATCAAGTGTTGATGATTAACAAGACCACTAGTTTCAAGAAAAAGGGCAAGGGAAAGAGAGGGAACTTCAAGAAGAATATCAAGAAAGTTGCCACTCCCATGAATAAGCCGAAGCTGGACCCAAGCCTGAAACTAAGTGCCTCTACTACAAAGGAAATGGTCACTGGAAACGAAACTGACCCAAGTACATGGTGGATAAGAAGGATGGCAAAGTGAACAAAGGTATATTCGATATACATGTTATTGATCTGTACTATGCTAGTGTTCATTGTAGCCCCTGGGTATTTGATATCGGTTTAGTTGCTTAGATTAGTTACTCGAAATAGGAGTTGCAGAATGAAAAGATACTAGTTAAGGGCGAGGTGACGATGTGTGTTGGAAATGATTCCAAGGTTGATAAGATCACCATCGCACACTCCCTCTAACTTTGGTATTAGTGTTGGACCAAAATAAATGTTATTTGATTTTTGCGTTGAGCATGAATATGATTGGATCATGTTTATTGTGATATGGTTATTCATTTAAGTTAGAGAATAATTGCTGTTCTTTTTACATGAATAAAACCTTCTATGGTCATACACCCAATGTAAATGGTTTATTGAATCTCCATTGCAGTGATACACATATTCATAATGTTCATGCCAAAAGATGCAAAGTTGATAATGATAGTACAACATATTTTGTGGCACTTCCGTTTATGTCATATTGTTGTAAAGCACATGAAGAAACTCCATGCGGATGGACTTTTTGGAATCACTTGATTATGAATCATTTGATACTTGCGAACCATGCCTCATGGGCAAGATGGCTAAAACTCCGTTCTCCGGAACAATGGAGCAAGCCAATGACTTATTGGAAATAATACATAACGATCTATACGGTCCGATGAGTATTGAGGCACGCTGCGGGTATCGTTATTTTCTGACCTTCACACAGGATTTGATTTGATATGGGTATATCTACTTAAAGAAACACAAGTCTAAAACATTTGAAAAGTTCAAAGAATTTCAGAGTGAAGTGGAGAATCATGGTAACAAGAAAATAAAGTTTCTACGATCTGATCACGGAGGCGAATATTTGAGTTACGAGTTTGGCCTTCATTTAAAACAATGTGGAATTGTTTCACAACTCACGCCACCTGGAACACCACAACGTAATGTTGTGTCCGAACGTCGTAACCGTACTTTATTAGATATGGTGCGTTCTATGATGTCTCTTACCGATTTACCACTGTCGTTTTGGGGTTATGCATTAGCGACAACCGCATTCATGTTAAATAGGGCACCGTCTAAATCCGTTGAGACGACACCATATGAACTATGGTTTGGCAAGAAACCTAAGTTGTCATTTCTTAAAATTTTGGGGATCCGACGCTTATGTCAAAAAGGCTTCAACCTGACAAGCTCGAACCCAAGGCGGAGAAGTGCATCTTCACAGGATACCCGAAAGAAACAATTGGGTACACCTTCTACCAAAGATCCAAAGGGAAGATCTTTGTTGCCAAAAATGAATCCTTTCTAGAGAAGGAGTTTCTCTCAAAAGAAGTGAGTGGGAGGAAAGTAGAACTTGATGAGGTAATTGTACCTTCTCTCAATTTGGAAAGTAGCACATCAGAGAAATCCGTTCCCGTGATGCCTACACTAACTAGAGTGAAACTTCAGATCAAGTTTCTACTGGACCTCGTAGGTCGAACAGAGCATGTTCCGCACCAGAGTGGTATGGTAATCCTGTCCTAGAAGTCATGTTCCTAGACCATGACAAACCTACGAACTATGAAGAAGCTAAGATGAGCCAAGATTCCGGTAGATGGCTTGAGGCCAAGAAATCTGAGATAGGATCCATCATGAGAACAAAGCGTGGACTTTGGTGGACTTAACCGATGATTGGCAAGCCATTGAGAATAAATGGATCTTGAAGAAGAAGACAGACGCTGATGGTAATGTCATCATCTACAAAAGTCAACTTGTCACGAAAGGTTTTCGACAAGTTCAAGGGGTTGACTACGATGAGACTTTCTCACCCATAGCGATGCTTAAGTCTGTCCGAATCATGTTAGCAATTGCCGTGTTTTTATGAAATCTGGCAAATGGACATCAAAAACTGTATTCCATAATGATTTTTTTACAGAAGAGTTGTATATGATGCAACCAAAAGTTTTTGTCGATCCTAAAGGTGCTAACAAAGTGTGCAAGCTCCAGCGATCCATCTATGGACTGGTGCAAGCATCTCAGAGTTGTAATATATGCTTTGATAAGGTGATTGATACGTCTCCAACGTATCTATAATTTTTGATTGCTCCATGCTATATTATCTACTGTTTTGGACTATATTGGGCTTTATTTTCCACTTCTATATTATTTTTGGGACTAACCTATTAACCGGAGGCCCAACCCAGAATTACTATTTTTTTGCCTATTTCAGTGTTTCAGATAAACGGAATATCAAATGGAGTCCAAACGGAATAAAATCTTCGGGAATGTGATTTTCTCACTGAACGTGATCCAGGAGACTTGGACCCTACTGCAAGGAAGCAAAGAGGTGTTCACGAGGGTAGGGGGCGCCCCCCCTAGGGCGCGCCCCCCTGCCTCGTGGGCCCCTCGGTGCTCCACCGACGCACTCCTTCCTCCTATATATACACATGTACCCCCAAACGATCAGAACAGGAGCCAAAAACCTAATTCTACCGCCGCAACTTTCTGTATCCACGAGATCCCATCTTGGGGCCTATTCCGGAGCTCCGCCGGAAGAGGGTCGTCATCACGGAGGGCTTCTACATCATCATAGCCTCTCCAATGAAGTGTGAGTAGTTTACCTCAGACCTTCGAGTCCATAGTTAGTAGCTAGATGGCTTCTTCTCTCTCTTTGAATCTCAACACAAAGTTCTCCCCCTCTCTTGTGGAGTCTATTCGATGTAATCTTCTTTTTGCGGTGTGTTTGTTGAGACTGATGAATAGTGGGTTTATGACCAAGTTTATCTATGAATAATATTTGAATCTTCTCTGAATTCTTTTATGCATGATTGGTTATCTTTGCAAGTTTCTTCGAATTATCCGTTTTGTTTGGCCAACTAGATTGGTAGTTCTTGCCATGGGAGAAGTGCTTAGCTTTGGGTTCGATCTTGCGGTGTCCTTACCCAGTGACAGAAGGGGCAGCAAGGCACGTATTGTATCGTTGCCATCGAGGATAACAAGATGGGGTTTATTTCATATTGCATGAATTTATCTCTCTACATCATGTCATCTTGCTTAAGGCGTTACTCTGTTTTTAACTTAATACTCTAGATGCATGCTGGATAGTGGTCGATGAGTGGAGTAATAGTAGTAGATGCAGAATCGTTTCGATCTACTTGTCACGGACGTGATGCCTATATACATGATCATGCCTAGATATTCTCATAATTATGCTCAATTCTATCAATTGCTCAACAGTAATTTGTTCACCCACCGTAGAATACTTATGCTCTTGAGAGAAGCCACTAGTGAAACCTATGGCCCCTGGGTCTATTCTCATCATATCAATCTCCATCACTTTTATATTATTTTGCTATTTACTTTGCTTTTACTTTTTACTTTGCATCTTTATATCAAAAATACCAAAAATATTCTATCTATCAGATCTCACTCTCATAAGTGACCGTGAAGGGCTTGACAACCCCTAATCGCATTGGTTGCGAGTAGCTATCGCTTTGTGCAGGTACGAGGGACTTGAGCGTGGGCTCCTACTGGATTGATACCTTGGTTCTCAAAAACTGAGGGAAATACTTACGCTACTCTGCCACATCATCCCTTCCTCTTCGGGGAAAACCAACGCAAGCTCAAGACGTAGCAAGAAGGATTTCTAGCGCCGTTGCCAGGGAGTCTACGCAAAAAGTCAATATACCAAGTACCCATCACAATCCCTATCTCTCGCGTTACATTATTTTCCATTGCCTCTCATTTTCCTCTCCCCCAATTCACCCTTGCTGTTTTATTTGCCCTCTCTCTCCCTATCCTCCCTCTCTATTCGCCTCTTTTGCCCATTTCTTGTTTGCTCGTATGGTTGGAATAGTCATTTATATATTACTAAACAGACAAGCTAATATCTATGGATCCTCATCCGCTTGCCAATCTTTTTAAGAGATCCAATTATGATGAACCAATTCCTAGTGATTTTGACGCACTAGATTATCTTTATAAGCTTTTGCTTGAAATCCGTAAATCTGAAAATTGTGATGAAGTGCTTCACGATACACCTTTGATAAAAAGCAAGATTGCAATGATTTTATTATAAATTCTCTTGATGTCAATTCTGCTAATAATATGCAAAACCCTAAGCTTGGGGATGCTAGTTTTGCTATGTCCTCTACTTGTTGCAATGATCATGATTGGGGTGATTCTTCTTTTGATCTTGAAAATTTATTTAAACCCCATGATGAATATGAGATTGATTATAGTGTTTGCAATAATATTGAAAGTGGGTTTGGAAGAATGTCAACTTTAGATCCCACATATTTGGAGAATGTTCAATCTTATGAAGTTTTTGATAAAAGCGGGTTTGGAAAGGTCATGACTTTAGTTAATGTTAATCCCACTATTTTGAAAGAGTGTCAACTTTGCATGCATGTGGATTGCATTGAAAATATTTTGTGTGATAGCTATTTTGTTGAATTTACTTATGATCCTACATATAATTATTATGAGAGAGGAAAATATGGTGGTAGAAATTTTCATGTTACTAAATTACCTCTCGTTATGTTGAGATTGCTATTGTTTCCTTCCGCTTCCTTGCATATGCTAGTTTTTGCTTGCCTTGATAATTTTTTGCCTATAAAATTCCTATGCATAGGAAGTATGTTAGACTTAGATGTGTTTGTCACGTGTTTGATGATGCTCTGTTTGTGCTTCAATTCTTGTCTTTCATGTGAGCATCATTAAAATTATCAATGCCTAGCTTTAAGGATTTAAAGAAAAGCGCTTGTTGGGAGTCAACCCAATATTTATCCTTGCTGTTATTTAATAAATAAATTATTTAGCCTCTGTTTTGGTTGTGTTTTTTGTGTTTAATTAGTGTTTGTGCCAAGTAGAACCGTTGGGAAGACTTGGGGAAAGTCTTGTTGAACTTGTTGTAAAAACAAAAACTTTAACGCTCACGAGAACTGCTGTCATTTTTATTTGAATAGTGCTATTTAGTTAATTATTTTTTTCAGATGATTAATAGATAAATTCCCCACGTCCAGAAATTTATTTTAGAATTTTCGGTGTTCCAGATCTTGCGCTAGCTACAGATTACTACAGACTGTTCTGTTTTTGACAGATTCTGTTTTTCGTGTGTTGTTTGCTTATTTTGATGAATCTATGGCTAGTAAAATAGTTTATAATCCATAGAGAAGTTGGAATACAGTAGGTTTAACACCAATATAATTAAAGAATGAGTTCATTACAGTAACTTGAAGTGGTCTTTTGTTTTCTTTTGCTAACGGAGCTGACGAATTTTCTATTTTGAGTTTTGTGTTGTGAAGTTTTCAAGTTTTGGGTGAATTCTTTTGATGGATCATGGAACAAGGAGTGGCAAGAGCCTAAGGTTGGGGATGCCCATGGCACCCCCAAGATGATCCTAGGACACCAAAAATTCAAAGCTTGGGGATGCCCCGGAAGGCATCCCCTCTTTCGTCCACTTCCATCGGTAATTTACTTGGAGCTATATTTTTATTCACCAACACGATATGTGTTTTGCTTGGAGCGTCTTGTATTATTTGTGTATTTGTTTGTTAGTATGCCACAATCATCCTTGCTGTACACACCTTTTGAGAGAGCCATACATGAATTAAAATTTGATAGAATACTCTATGGCTTCACTTATGTCTTTTGAGCTAGATAATTTTGCTCTATGTGCTTCACTTATATCTTTTGAGCTATATAATTTTGCTCTATGTGCTTCACTTATATCTTTTGAGCGTCATAGTTTTGCTCTATGTGCTTCACTTATATCTTTTGAGTGTCATAGTTTTGCTCTATGTGCTTCACTTATATCTTTTGAGCGTTACAATTTTGCTCTATGTGCTTCACTTAGATCTTTTAGAGCACGGTGGTGGATATGGTTTAAAGAAATTATTGATCTCTCATGCTTCACTTAAATTAGTTTGAGAGTCTCTTAATAGCATGGTAATTTACCTAATAATAATATGCTTGGTATTCAAGATTTGTGAAACTTTCTTTTGAGTGTGTTGAATACTAAGAAAAGATTGAAGCATGATAATTGTTTTGAGATATGGAGTTGATAATATTAAAGTCATGCTAGTTGAGTAATTGTGAATTTAAAGAATACTTGTGTTAAAGCTTGTGATTCCCGTAGCATGCACGTATGGTGAACCGTTATGTGATGAAGTCGGAGCATGATTTATTTATTGATTGTCTTCCTTATGAGTGGCGGTCGGGGACGAGCGATGGTCTTTTCCTACCAATCTATCCCCCTAGGAGCATGCGCGTAATACTTTTCTTTGATAACTTCTAAATTTTTGCAATAAGTATATGAGTTATTTATGACTAATGTTGAGTCCATGGATTATACGCACTCTCACCCTTCCACCCTTGCTAGCCTCTCTAATACCGCGCAACTTTCGCCGGTATCATACACCTACCATATACCTTCCTCAAAACAGCCACCATACCTACCTATTATGGAATTTCCATAGCCATTCCGAGATATATTGCCATGAAACTTTCCACCGTTCCGTTCATGACACATTCATCATTGTCATATTGCATATCCCGGTACACCGCCGGATGCATTCACATAGAGTCATATTTTGTTCTAAGTATCAAGTTGTAATTGTTGAGTTATAAGAAAAATTAAAGTGTGATGATCATCATTATTAGAGCATTGTCCCAGTGAGGAAAGAATGATGGAGACTATGATTCCCCCATAAGTCGGGATGAGACTCCGGAAAAAAAAAAAGAAAAAAAAAGAGGCCAGAGAAGCCCAAATAAAAAAAAGAGGCCATAAAAAAAGAAAAGGCCCAAATAAAAAAAATAAAAAATGAGAGAAAAAGAGGGAAGGGACAATGTTACTATCCTTTTACCACACTTGTGCTTCAAAGTAGCACCATGATCTTCATAGTAGAGAGTCTCTCATGTTATCACTTTCATATACTAGTGGGAATTTTACATTATAGAACTTGGCTTGTATATTCCAATTATGGGCTTCCTCAAATTGCCCTAGGTCTTCATGAGCAAGCAAGTTGGATGGACACCCACTTAGTTTCTTTTTGAGCTTTCATATACTTATAGCTCTAGTGCATCCGTTGCATGGAAATCCCTACTCACTCACATTGATATCTATTGACGGGCATCTCCATAGCCTGTTGATACGCCTAGTCGATGCGAGACTATCTTCTCATTTTTGTCTTCTCCACAACCACCATTCTATTCCAACTATAGTGCTATATCCATGGCTCACGCTCATGTATTGCGTGAAGATTGAAAAAGTTTTGAAAAAGTTAGAGTATGAAACAATTGCTTGGCTTGTCATCGGGGTTGTGCATGATTTAAATACTTTGTGTGGAGAAGATGGAGCATAGCCAGACTATATGATTTTGTAGGGATAACTTTCTTTGGCCATGTTATTTTGAGAAGACATAATTGCTTTGTTAGTATGCTTGGAGTATCATTATTTTCTATGTCAATATAAACTTTTGTCTTGAATCTTTCTAATCTGAATAGTCATACCACAATCAAGAATATTTACATTGAAATTATGCCAAGTAGCACTCCGCATAAAAAATTCTCTATTTATCATTTACCTACTCGAGGACGAGCAGGAATTAAGCTTGGGGATGCCTGATACGTCTCCAACGTATCTATAATTTTTGATTGCTCCATGCTATATTATCTACTGTTTTGGACTATATTGGGCTTTATTTTCCACTTTTATATTATTTTTGGGACTAACCTATTAACCGGAGGCCCAGCCCAGAATTGCTGTTTTTTTCTATTTCAGTGTTTCAGATAAACGGAATATAAAACGGAATAAAATCTTCGGGAACGTGATTTTCTCACCGAACGTGATCCAGGAGACTTGGACCCTACTGCAAGGAAGCAAAGAGGTGTTCACGAGGGTAGGGGCACCCCCCCTAGGGCGCGCCCCCTTCCTCGTGGGCCCCTCGGTGCTCCACCGACGTACTCCTTCCTCCTATATATACACATGTACCCCAAACGATCAGAACAGGAGCCAAAAACCTAATTCCACCGCCGCAACTTTCTGTATCCACGAGATCCCATCTTCGGGCCTGTTCCGGAGCTCTGCCGGAAGAGGGCCGTCATCACGAAGGGCTTCTACATCATCATAGCCTCTCCGATGAAGTGTGAGTAGTTTACCTCAGACCTTCGGGTCCATAGTTAGTAGCTAGATGGCTTCTTCTCTCTCTTTGAATCTCAATACAAAGTTCTCGCCCTCTCTTGTGGAGATCTATTCGATGTAATCTTCTTTTTGCGGTGTGTTTGTTGAGACCGATGAATTGTGGGTTTATGATCAAGTCTATCTATGAATAATATTTGAATCTTCTCTGTATTCTTTTATGCATGATTGGTTATCTTTGCAAGTCTCTTCGAATTATCCGTTTGGTTTGGCCAAGTAGATTGGTAGTTCTTGCCATGGGAGAAGTGCTTAGCTTTGGGTTCGATCTTGCGGTGTCCTTACCCAGTGACAGAAGGGGCAGCAAGGCACATATTGTATCGTTGCCATCGAGGATAACAAGATGGGGTTTATTTCATATTGCATGAATTTATCTCTCTACATCATGTCATCTTGCTTAAGGCGTTACTCTGTTTTTAACTTAATACTCTAGATGCATGCTGGATAGCGGTCGATGAGTGGAGTAATAGTAGTAGATGCAGAATCGTTTCGATCTACTTGTCACGGACGTGATGCCTATATACATGATCATGCCTAGATATTCTCATAATTATGCTCAATTCTATCAATTGCTCAATAGTAATTTGTTCACCCACCATAGAATACTTATGCTCTTGAGAGAAGCCACTAGTGAAACCTATGGCCCCCGGGTCTATTCTAATCATATCAAAAATACCAAAAATATTCTATCTACAGATCTCACTCTCGTAAGTGACCGTGAAGGGCTTGACAACCCCTAATCGCGTTGGTTGCGAGTAGCTATTGCTTTGTGTAGGTACGAGGGACTTGAGCGTGGGCTCCTACTGGATTGATACCTTGGTTCTCAAAACCTGAGGGAAATACTTACGCTACTCTGCTGCATCATCCCTTCCTCTTCGGGGAAAACCAACGCAAGCTCAAGATGTAGAAGTGATCAAAGCATATGGTTTTATACATACTTAAAGTGAAGCATGTATTTACAAGAAAGTGGGTGGGAGCTCTGTAGCATTTCTGATAGTATATGTGGATGACATATTGTTGATTGGAAATGATATATAATTTCTGGATAGCATAAAAGAATACATGAATTATATATTTTTCAGTGAAAGACCTAAGTGAAGCTACTTACATATTGGGCATCAAGATCTATAGGGATAGATGGAGACGCTTAATACGACTTTCACAAAGTATATACCTTGGAAAATTTTTGAAGAAGTTCAAAATAGATCAGTCAAAGAAAGGGTTCTGGTCTGTGTTGCAAGGTGTGAAGTTGAGTAAGACTCAAAACCCGACCACGGCAGAAGATAAAGAGAGAATGAAAGTCATTCCCTATGCCTCAGCCATAGGTTCTATAAAGTATGCCATGGTGTGTACCAGACCTATTGTGTACCTTGCCATGAGTTTGGCAAGGGTTACAATGGTGATCCAGGAGTAGATACTGGACAACAGTCCAAATTATCCTTAGTTACCTAAGAGGACTAATGAAATGTTTCTAGGTTATGGAGGTGATAAAGAGTTCATCGTAAAGGGTTACGTTGATGCAAGCTTTAACATCGATTCAGATGACTCTGAGTCTCATTCTGGATACATATTGAAAGTGGGAGCAATTAGCTAGAGTAGCTCCATGCAGAGCATTGTAGGCATACAAATTTGCAAATACATACAGATCTGAATGTGATAGACCCGTTGACTAAACCTCTCACACAAGAAAAACATGATCACACCTTAATACTCTTTGGGTGTTAATCACATATCGATTTGAACTAGATTATTGACTCTAGTAAACTCTTTGGGTGTTGGTCACATAGCGATGTGAACTATGGGTGTTAAATCACGTGGTGATGTGAACTAGATTATTAACTCTAGTGCAAGTGGGAGACTAAAGGAAATATGCCCTAGAGGCAATAATAAAGTTGTTATTTTATATTTCCTTATTCATGATAAAGGTTTATTATTCATGCTAGAATGGTATTGATCGAAAACCTCAATACATGTGTGAATACATAAACAAACACCGTGTCCCTAGTGAGTCTCTACTAGACTAGCTCGTTTATCAAAGATGGTTAAGGTTTCCTAACCATAGACACGAGTTGTCATTTGATAACGGGATCACATAACTAGGAGAATGATGTGATGGACAAGACCCATCCGTTAGCTTAGCATAATGATAGTTCAGTTTATTGCTACATCTTTCTTCATGCCAAATACTTATTCCTTCGACTATGAGATTATACAACTCCCGGATATCAGAGGAATACCTTGTGTTCTATCAAACAAAACAACGTAACTGGGTGATCATAAAGATGCTCTACAGGTATCTCCAAAGGTGTTTGTTGAGTTGGCATATATTGAGATTAGGATTTCTCACTCCGAGTATCGAAGAGGTATGTCTGGGCCCTCTCGGTAATACACATCATAAGCTTACAAGCAAATGACTAAGGAGTTAGTCACGAGGTAATGTATTACGGAATGAGTAAAGAGACTTGCCGGTATCGAGATTGAACAAGGTATGAAGATACCGACAATCGAATCTCGCGCAAGTAACATACCGACAAACAAAGGGAATAACGTATGTTGTCATAATGGTTCGACCGGTAAAGATCTTCGTAGAATATGTAGGAGCCAATATGGGCCTCCAGGTTCCGCTATTGGTTATTGACCTGAGAGGTGTCCCAGTCATGTCTACATAGTTCTCGAACCCTTAGGGTCCGCACGCTTAATGTTCGATGACGATATTGTATTATATGAGTTATGTGATTTGGAGACCGAATGTTGTTCGGAGTCCTAGATGAGATCACAAACATGACAAGGAATCTCGAAATGGTCGAGAAGTAAATATTGATATATAGGACGATAGTATTCGGACACCGAAAGTGTTCTGGAGGGTACCAGGTACATATCGGGTCACCGGAAGGGGTTCCGGGCACCCCCGGCAAAAGATATGGGCCTAATAGGCCAAGAGGGGAAATGCACCAGCTACCAGGGGCTGGTGCGCCCCCCATATGGGCCGAACCAGAGGATAAGGAAAGAGGGGGAGGGAGAATGAAAGGGGAGGGATTCGGCCTCCCCCTTCCTTCCCTCCTCCCTCCTCTTTCCTTCCTCCTCCGGCAGATAAGGAAGGGTGGCACCGGCCATGGGGAGACCCCAAGTAGGATTCGGCTTAATTGGCACCTACTTGGCTGCTTCCCCTCTCCTTCACACCTATATATATGTGGGGGGCGCCCCTAGCACAACCAGACAATTGCCTAGCCGTGTGTAGCGCCCCCTTCCACCGTTTACACCCCCGGTCATATTTTTCGTAGTGCTTAGGCGAAGCCCTACGGAGATCACTTCACCATCACCATCACCACACCGTCGTGCTGACGAAAATCGTGTACTACCTCGACATCTTGCAGGATCAAGAAGGCGAGGGACGTCACCGAGCTGAGCGTGTGCAGAACACGGAGGTGCCGTGCGTTTGGTACTCGATCGGTTGAAGCACTAAGAGGTTCGACTACATCAACCGCGTTGTGAAACACTTTTGCTTATGGTCTACAAGGGTATGTAGAGACACTCTCTGTCACGCCCTCGATGCGGCTATATCTCCCACGTGTCGAAGCACGACTTAGAGGCATTACTACATTGAAAGCAATGTCGCAAGTGAGGTAATCTTCGCACAACCCATGTAATACATAAGGGAAAGAGATACATAGTTGGCTTACAATCGCCACTTCACACAATACATGAATATAGCATTACAACAATTAAATACAATCAAGGTCCGACTACGGAACCAAAATAAAAGAAGAACCCCAAAAGTGACAAGGTCCCCCGATCGACCCCAACTGAGCTCCACTACTGATCAACTAGAACGAAACAACACAAAGGACAAGATCTTCATCGAGCTCCTCCTGAGCTTGGTTGCATCATCTGCATGGTTCAACGGCACCTGCAAGCTGGTTTTGGAAGTATCTGTGAGTCACGGGGACTCAGCAATCTCACACCCTCGTGATCAAGACTATTTAAGCTTATAGGAAGGGTAAAAGGTATGAGGTGGAGCTGCAGCAAGCGGCTAGCATATATGGTGGCTAACATATTCGCAAAAGAGAGCGAGAAGAGAAGGCAAAGCACGATCGAGAAACTATGATCAAGAAGTGATCCTAAAACAACCTACGTCAAGCATAACTCCAACACCGTGTTCACTTCCCGGACTCCGCCGGATAGAGACCATCACGGTTACACACGCAGTTGATGTATTTTAATTAGGATCAACTTCAGGTTTTCTACAACCAGACATTAACAAATTCCCATCTGCCCATAACCGCGGGCACGGCTTCCGAAAGTTCAAATCCCTGCAGGGGTGTCCCAACTTAGCCCATAACAAGCTCTCACGGTCAACGAAGGATATTCCTTCTAGCGGGAAGACCCGATCAGACTCGGAATCCCAGTTACAAGACATTTCGACAAGGTAAAACTAAACCAGCAACACCGCCCGAATGTGCCGACAAATCCCAATAGGAGATGCACATCTCTTTCTCAGGGCACACTCAGATTGTCTTAGGTACGGGTAGGCCAGCCCAGAGTTGCCCCTGGTGGCCACCGGCAGCTGACAGGTTGGACCAACACTCAGAGGAGCACTGGCCCGGGGGGGTTAAAATAAAGATGACCCTTGAGTTTGCAGAACCCAAGGGAAAGAAAAGGCTAGGTGGAAAATGGTAAAACCAATGTTGGGCATTGCTGGAGGAGTTTTACTCAAGGCGAACTGTCAAGGGGTTCCCATTATAACCCAACCGCGTAAGGAACGCAAAATCCGGGAACATAACACCGATATGACGGAAACTAGGGCGGCAAGAGTGGAACAAAACACCAGGCATAAGGCCGAGCCTTCCACCCTTTACCAAGTGTATAGATGCATTAATTAAATAAGAGATATTGTGATATCCCAACAAGTAAACATGTTCCAACAAGGAACAACATCTCCATGTACCAACAAGGAACAAACTTCAATCTTCACCTGCAACTAACAACGCTATAAGAGGGGCTGAGCAAAGCGGTAACATAGCCAAAAAATGGTTTGCTAGGACAAGGTGGGTTAGAGGCTTGGTTTAACAATGTGGGAGGCATGATAAGCAAGTGGTAGGTATCGCAGCATAGGCATAGCAAAACAGCGAGCAACTAAGCAAGCAAAGATAGAAGTGATTTCGAGGGTATGGTCATCTTGCCTGAAAACCCGCAAGGAAGAAGAACGAGTCCATGATGAAGACAAACAGACGTAGACGAACGGGTCCTCACAAACACGACGTTATCGGAACCAACCCGAAGAAGCAACACCGGAAAGAAGCAAGCACCATAGTAAACAACCAACACATAGACATGGCATGATGCACAATCAATTATGATGCATGTCCGGTTTAATGAAGCATGGCATGGTAAACTGCACAAACAACCCTACAAATTAAGTGGGGCTCAATATGCAACGGGTTGCATATTGACGAAACACCACATCAAGTTATTTAGTTCGATCTCGTTTATGTACCCAACAATATTAAATGTTGTTAAACATGGCAAGAGGGTGAAGCAAATGAAAACTACCTATCTAGGCAAGTTTAAATGAGGCCGGAAGCAACGAACAACAATTCCGGTAAATCCCCATATGCATATATTAGGTTTGGTGCTGTTCTACCCTAAACATAATTTTAGAGTTGTTAAACATGCAAAGAGATGCCACCATGTTAAACTATGCAAAAGTCTACCCCATTTACATATAAAGATTATTTAAATCCGAGCTACGGTTAATTAGTTATGAATTAAATCATTTTAACATGGCATAGGAGCAAATTTAACCAAACAGCATTTTAAACTTTGCAAACATGCATGAAAGTGGCATATTATGAAAATAGATGAAAAACTAAGCATATTTCATATATAACTTATTTTAAACCGATGCACCATTTGTGAGTTATTAAATGAATGAAGTGCAAGGGTTTTTCTATAAATTGGTGTTCACAGGAAAATAGGAAAAACGTTCAGGCAGAAAAAATATAGAGCTGGGCCGAATCTGAAGGCTGGACCAACACTGCACGGTCCAAGGGCGGGGTGGAAGCTCACATGGGCCACGGCCCACTGGACAGAGAGGGAGGCCTGCAGGGGAAGCTAGCAGCGGGAGGTTGGGCCTTGGCGTGGCCCATGAGCGCGGGGCCGGCCCAGGGAGGCAGCGGCTCGGTCCTCTCCCCCGCACAGGAGGTCGAGCGAGGCCGTTGTGAGGACGATGGTGGCTCGCGATGGAACGGCCGCGCCGGCGAAGGTGATTCGGCGGGGACAACGACGGGGCAAGGCGGGGAAGGACAGGAACGAGGTATCTGCGCATGGGGAACCCAGATCCGGCGAAGGATGAGGCCGACGATGAGCTCAGCGTTGGCTCCTACAAGAAAAATGGTGGCGGCACTTAGAGCAGAGGGAGGGCACCGGAGAAAGGAAGAGAAGCGCAGGCGCGTTGCACTGCTTGGGCGCGTGACCTGGGGTAGGCGGCGGATCCAGATGTTGAGGCCGCCTGCGATGAGTGAAGAGGAACTCTATTCCTGATCCATCCTGGATCGAGGTACAAGACGAGGGGATGGGGCGCTCAGGATTGCTGCTGATGCTCTGCGGCGCGCGGACGCGAGGAGCTGCGAGCGTTGAATGTCTCCGGGAGCGCGAAGGCGAGGTGAACACGGACTGCTGCTGCCGTGGCTTGTAGTTTGTCAGGCGAGGAGATCGAGGAACGGAGCGCGACGGTTGGTCGGCATGGAAAACAGAGAAGAGACAGTGCGGTGGCGGCTAGGAGGATCCCTAGGGATTAGGGATTGGTCCGAAAAAAGACTGGGGGTAGACTATATATATAGGAAAAGAGGGAAGTTGGATCATCCGATCGAAATCCGACAGACGAGAATAAATAGGCTCGGGAGTCCAAATAAGAAAACGGTGATGTTTTGTAGACGTTTGGGGATGATCCGGACACAACGGTGGCGACAGCCCGGGTCGGGTCTGGGACAACTTTCGGACGCTCACGTGAAGGGTTCGATGCACTGTGCAGAGAGGGTTTCGGACCGTGCGGTCGCATCGGACAACTCCGGATGCGAAGAGGGGAAGGAGGATGGACTAGGTGGGCTGTGGGGAGACTGCGAGGGGGAGAAGGGAGAGAGAGGGCCCGGCATCTGTTTCCGGAGACCGAAAACATCCGACGTTAGACCGCCTATAATGCCGCTATAGTTATCCGTTGGGGCGTCAAACGAACTCCGAATGCGATGAAATTTGACAGGCGGTCTATATACACTATAATAAGACCGCACGCCAAATTTCAACCCAATCCGAGAATATTTTTTGGCCACTTATAAAATAATATTTCGGACATGCCACGGGCGCGTGCAAGTGTGGTTGGGCTCGGAACGGACAACGGACGGAACTGGGGGAGAAACCCGGACGGATGCAGGTTTCAAAAAGATGACGATGCAATGCACATGATGACATGATGAAATGCAACACTCAAGCAAAAGACATGGCAACAGGAGCGAATAACTGGAAGACACCTGGCACATCGGTCTCGGGGCGTTACAACACTCCACCACTACGAGAGGATCTCGTCCCGAGATCTAGAATGGCACTAGAGGGAAAACGGAAGAGAAAGAGAAGAGGTAAAACTAAGTTGCTCCTTTGACCAATGAGTGAAACCAAAGAACCTTGAAAGGTTAAACCATTTCGAGAAAAGAATGCAACAAAGATGAATGAAGTTGAAAACACTCCGTTAGCAAAGAGGAACAAGGAAGAACAACTTCGGGCAGCACTCCAATTGAAAAGAGATGCAAGATTTGGTAGGAAGAAAAGGACTTGAGCAAAAGGTCACAACACTCCAGTTAAACAAGATAGAGGAGGAATAAGACTGATATAGTTTGCACATCACTTCAACTGTAAATGGAAGAAATTGAACATGATCTTGACAAACAAGATGATGGGTTGAAGAGAGCAACATCACAATGTCTCCGGAATGAAAGAATAGAAGTTGGATAATTGAAGTAGGAGATTGGAGAAGAAAATGCCAACTTCTATCACAAAAGAGGTTGAGAAGGCATCCTTAGGAGAAAGGTCGAACGGAGTTGTGGAAAACCAACAACGAAAAGAACAAGGTTGTAGTGGGCTTATGGAGAACATCTCAAAACTATGAGGTGAAATTCTGCATCTAACGGAAACCAAGATTGGATTGATATTAACAAGGAGACGCGAAACTTATTTCACCGGGAGGATAAAGAACTTGGGTCCTTTATAAGCACCATAAATAGCAACAATCCTTAGGGAAGGATTTAGGTGAAAATTAACCGAAGATAACTCCAACGAAGAGGTTGATGGATTTAAAATATCTCATTCGTAACAACATGTGAATCATGAAACATGAACTCAAATTATGAAGAATGACATAATACCACCTCCAATGATATGGTAGAAGGCATTGCACTACGGATTATAGGATGAAGAAAGCATGAGCTCCTCAGTTAAGAATGTTGATGAACGCTTCGAGAAGGAATTAAATCCTCTATGAACCATCATGTAGAGTCTCCATGAAGAACTCCAGTAAGAAAAGAATGACCAAACAAAAGGAAAGAGAGGTTGAAAACACAAGGTGAATCCTTGCAATGATTTTATGGATCTTTGGAATGATAATTGAAATAACTTTGAGCTCCGGAAAAGAAAGATGGACAACTTGAATCGAGAATTTGATGAACCTCCGGACAAAGGAATTAATCATTTGGATGAAACAAGAATAAGAATTACATTATGCTTAACCTTCACCAATTAAATTGATGACAATCAACGGATTTGGCACACTACTTATTCTCGTATCAAGGATTAAGAGAGATATAACATAAACTTGGGAAGGTCTTCAACGAACCACCGGTAGGATTGGAACATCGAATTAAATTGTTACCATAACAAAGGAAGAGAAAATCTTGAATGAACCACCGTAAGAATTGGAGATGAACGAAATAAATGGATGAATCACCGGGTAAGAATTGACAAATGAACGAAGATACATGAGAGAATTCAGATCCATGAGAACGGAGGGATCACGAACTGATTAGAGATCACTTGAATGAAGCACTGGTAAGATTAGGAGATACTCCGGGATGAAAATTATAAAGGTTGAACCAATGCTGAAAAGAATTTGAAAGATCTTGGAGAAGGCAATTGACTGATGATAACTCATTCTTACGTCAAACTTTGAAAATAATTTGGGAATAGCTCCGGGAAAATAAGAAGAGTTAGGTAAGATCCTAGGAAAAGACCTGTGGGTTAGGGCCCACTCAAAAGATACACCGTTGAACGATTTAAAAGAGAGAAAGTACCAGTTAAATTAAATGACTTGAATGAGATAACATCCTCGAAAGATCTTGAACGAATGTATAGTGGAAACACGAATCTTCGAGATATCTTGAGCACTCCGGAACAATTGAATAGCGAGAAATGACTGAATATGAGGTGCACCGGCATGAGAAGGTATTTGCAACGAGGAAAGGATATAATTAGCAATGCTTGAATTGAATTCATCGGATCCATTAGCATCTTCCTGAGAATCACCGGATAAGAACATTGATGGAAAAAATGGAGAGACTTCATATGAATAAAAGGATACTTGATTACGTATTCTGAGTCCTTAAGGAAAAAGGGTGGGATGGTGGGAAATACAAAGGCAACTTGGAGACGGATGAAACAAACACCGTTGAGAAGAAGTGATAATAGATCTTGCGGGAGTTGAAATGATCGGATCCACTTGAAGAGAAACACGCCGGTTTAAAAGAAATTGGCATGACAATCTCGATTATCATGAAGGATTAGTATTTACATCGGAGTATGAGAACACCGGTTAGTAAAGGTATGGAATCAACATTTGACTTCGAAGCAACTCGAATACCACAACTCAAAACAAAACAAAGGTTGGCTTGCGGAATAAACAGGAACAAACATATGATAGAGATTCCGTCCGAAGTTTCCGTGGTGGGGCCTACACGGGCTCGATCGTACAGCACCATCATGTACAAGGTAGTGCACATGACATACGAAGCATCCCCGAGTCGGCATAGCCAAGGATTCTTTAAGACACAACGAGACTACTGTAAAATCAACCGTGGATAGGCGGACCACTAGGCATCGAACCCCAATTTCATATCATACATCTGTCGAAAAGATATCCTAAGAACTACTTGAATTCCCACTTATAAACTCCCAAAACTTTCCAGTTATGCAATCAGGTGTTGGGGATACAGGGGAAGCATAATATCTCACCCAAAACTAACAAATCCTACATCCAGCTGTATCCATCCTTCAACACATAACCAAGAAACCTTCGGAAATCATCTACCTCAACCTTCGAAAAGCATCCGTTATACGAGTTATGGCAATACTCTCGAACTCCCGCCCCAGTACTGGGTGGCGTCGAGGTTATCTCACCAACAACTGCATAAAAGAGATTTTCGATGTCGGCGAACTAAACTCAGGTATTCCAGAACTGCAACGATAAAATTGTGACAACAACACCTCGGAGCTCAACTCCCCGGGACACTGCCACAACCCCTAAATGACAGGAGGCACCAAGAACAATGTTCTCGTCACAAAACCATCGGAACGATTCCAAGATACCCGCGTGATCCTAAATTTTTTTTAGTGAAATTTGAGAAGAGAATAGACAAAACTCTACGTCAGGAAGCCTCACCAGAGCGATGAGGGGACTGGGGAGTAAAAAGAATTCCTAAACTCTCCGATATATAATTCCTAAATGACTCAAAACATTTTTCTAGACTCAACAACGGCTACTAAAAACGATCAAGCAGTGGGGGCTCCTAAGGTCGGGGAAGGCTCTGATACCAACTTGTCACGCCCTCGATGCGGCTATATCTCCCACGTGTCGAAGCACGACTTAGAGGAATAACCGCATTGAAAGCAATGTCGCAAGTGAGGTAATCTTCACACAACCCATGTAATACATGAGGGAAAGAGATACATAGTTGGCTTACAATCGCCACTTCACACAATACATGAATACAACATTACAACAATCAAATACAATCAAGGTCCGACTACGGAACCAAAATAAAAGAAGAACCCCAAAAGCGACAAGGTCCCCCGATCGACCCCAACTGGGCTCCACTACTGATCAACTAGAACGAAACAACACAAAGGACAAGATCTTCATCGAGCTCCTCCT
This sequence comes from Triticum urartu, assembly GCF_003073215.2. NCBI lineage: Eukaryota > Viridiplantae > Streptophyta > Magnoliopsida > Poales > Poaceae > Triticum > Triticum urartu. The sequence continues at coordinate 202,404,807 of NC_053025.1, read as the reverse complement.
GAGCTTGGTTGCATCATCTGCACGGTTCAACGGCACCTGCAAGCTGGTTTTGGAAGTATCTGTGAGTCACGGGGACTCAGCAATCTCACACCCTCGAGATCAAGACTATTTAAGCTTATAGGAAGGGTAAAAGGTATGAGGTGGAGATGCAGCAAGCGGCTGGCATATATGGTGGCTAACATATTCGCAAAAGAGAGCGAGAAGAGAAGGCAAAGCACGATCGAGAAACTATGATCAAGAAGTGATCCTAGAACAACCTACGTCAAGCATAACTCCAACACCGTGTTCACTTCCCGGACTCCGCCGGAAAGAGACCATCACGGTTACCGCGCGCGCCACCACAACTCGCCATCCTCGCCATCCGGTGCTGGATCCGGTGATCCCGCGCCCCCAACCGCTCCGGCCTCCTCCTTCTCCGTCTCCGGCGAACTCCGGCCGCCTCCCCGACGAACCTCGAAGAACGTGCAAGTCAACCCTAGATCTGTTCACCCAAGGTCTATTTTTCTCTATGTCCCTTGTTCTGAAACTTTTTATGCCTCTATTCATCATGCCATAACTCCATGACCGTAGCTCCGTTTCATGCGCATGATATATCAAATGTTCATTGTGAGATTCTCTTCATTTCATTACATTGTGGCATGCTTGTTTGAGTCCATATTGTTGCCCAAATCACTGATGCAAGAGGGCTATAAAATGTTTGCTCCTGTTACTTATCAGGGTTTGAGGATTTGTCATTTTTGTCACATTTGTTGTGTGCTTCATATGGGCATGAGCTCTACATGTGTTTTGGTCTATGCCATGCCATCTTTACAGGGGTGCTTGCCATGTATTTTTTTTATCTTTGTGGTGACTAGAACAAGCATGCAAAGTAGCCTTCGTGATATTACTGATTTCAGGGACTTGGGATTTTGCCAAGTCCTTGTTCTGTTGTTATTTTTATGCCATGTAAACATGATGCTACAGTAAGGGTGATTTGTACATATGGTTGTGCTCTATCCATCCATGCCCCTGTTTGCTATTATGGAGTGCCCTAGCATGTCTTTATCTTGCTCTACTTTTGCTATAAAATGTTCCTGGCAGATTGTTTACATGTTAATTAATTTTGCCATGGTTGTTGTAGTTGATCCAAGCATGCTATGATTTTTCTCTTGCCATGGTTAGCTTCATGAACATGTCATCTTGCTGTAGGTATGCTTGTTTTATCATGCAAGTCTTTGTGTTGAGTGATCTGAGCTCGCAAAGATGCCTTCATATTTCTGTTTATGCCATGCTCAGTTTTCTGCTAAGTCTGAAATCTGTTAATGAAACTTGCTATGTTTACATGAGTGCCATCATATCCTCTGTGCCTTTTTGGCTCATGATCAGTAAGGGACTTTTGTTCTATGCTTTGAATAGATTCATGCCATGCCTTGTTTTGCTATGATATGTTCCTGTAGCATGTTGTTTTCTTGCTCTAAACATGGCTTCCTGATATTATTCCTGCCATGTTAGTATTTCCAATTGCTGAACCTGCTGATATCTTTTGCCATGTCTGTGAAGCTGATATCTTTTGCACTTTTGCCATGCTTGTTTGAACCTGCTCTTGTGTGATTTAGCCGTAGCTCAGTGTTCATGTTTTGTCAAGAATCTTGAGTAGGTCACTGCCATGTGCCTTGTTGCTATGTTGGAGTGCAGTAGCTTAGTTTCTTGTTGCATTCTAGATGGCATCATGTTGTTAGTCGCAGATTTGTGCCATTCTTGTTTTGCTTGCCATTTGCAAACCGTGTCTCCGATTCCGGTGATCTTTATATCGATTTACACCGAAATCATCTCATCTTTCCAGCGGCACACTTGGTTTGCCAAGTTGAGGCCTGGTTCAATCTTTCCCTTTTGAAGCACGCATATGCATTGCATATCACATCTCGCATATCATGCCATGTTTTGCATCATGTTGCTTGCGCATTGCACCGTGATTGATTGTTGGTACTTTGCTTGTGTTCTTGCTTTGGGTAGAGCCGGGAGACGAGTACGTGATCAAGGAACCTATTGAGTACGCTAACGAGGATCAAACTTTCGTCAACTCTGAGAACTTTGCGGGCAAGATGACCATACCCTCGAAATCACTTCTATCTTTGCTTGCTAGTTGTTCGCTCTATTCCTATGCCGCGATACCTACCACTTGCTATATCATGCCCCCCATATTGCCATGTCAAGCCTCTAACCCACCTTTCCTAGCAAACCGTTGTTTGGCTATGTTACCGCTTTTGCTCAGCCCCTCTTATAGCATTGCTAGTTGCAGGTGAAGATGGAGTCTGTTCCATGTTGGAACATGGATATTGTTGGGATATCATTATTATGTCTTATTTACTTTAATGCATCTATATACTTGGTAAAGGGTGGAAGGCTCGGCCTTATGCCTGGTGCTTTGTTCCACTCTTACCGCCCTAGTTTCCATCATACCAGTGTTATGTTCCTTGATTTTGCGTCCCTTACACGGTTGGGTGTTATGGGAACCCCTTGACAGTTTGCTTTGAATAAAACTCCTCCAGCAAGGCCCAACCTTGGTTTTACATTTGCCTAACAACCTATCACCTTCCCTTGGGTTCTGCAGACTCAAGTGTCATCTTTATTTTAACCCCCCCCCCCCGGCCAGTGCTCCTCTAAGTGTTGGTCTGAACCGAGCTACCTGCGGGGTGACCTCGGGGAAACTTGAGGTTTGGTTTTACTCGTAGCTAGTCTCATCCGGTGTTGCCCTGAGAACGAGATACGTGCGACTCCTATGGGGATTTGTCGGCACATCGGGTGGCTTTGCTGGTCTTGTTTTACCATTGTCGAAATGTCTTGTAACCGGGATTCCGAGACTGACCGGGTCTTCTCAGGAGAAGGAATATCCTCCGTTGACCGTCAGAGCTTATGATGGGCTATGTTTATTTTTGACCATGAAGACTGCAGGGCTTACACCCCACAGCATTTTATTAAATAAAATAAAAAAAACAAACACATACAGGGTTTCCTCAAGGTGAGGAAAGAAAAACTATACAGGGTATGGGAGCACTAAACCTATGATTTACAAAGAGACAGGAACTCTTCTCAAGGAGGAAGAAAATCAATCCACTTAAGAAGGGCGTCTCTAAATTTCCGTTTTATTCGGTGGGAGAGCAGAGTGATATCATGAATGAAGCTATTCCTCCACGCCCTGAAAGAGGGCTGAATGTTCCTGAAAGTTCTATCATTCCTGATCTTCCAAATATTCCACCAGGCCACGAAAACCACCTCCCCAAAAAAAGGTTTGTTGAAATCCTTCCTTGCATGATGAGCAATTTCCACCATATCGTAACTATTTTTCCATTCAATTTGCAGGTAATTCCAGACCCGAGCACTGAAATTGCACTGGAAGAACAGGTGATTTCTGTCCTCCAGATCTCCAGTCAGACAAAGAACACATTCAGGCCCTTCATTGATTCTCCAATGTCTCCTCTGAATCATGTCCTTGGTGTTAATCCTGTCCATGACGACAAGCCAGGAAAACATCATAATCGACATAGTGCAGCAACTTTTCCATATCCATCCCAGGATGGGGTTTGAGACCATTGGTTGATAGACAAAATCATAAAACTTTTTTGCTGTATACTCTGATTTGTTGCCATGCCTCCATCCCCAGTGGTCATTAGATTGAATATCCAAATGGAAAGACCCCATTAATGAGGAGACTGTTGCATTTCTTGGAAGGCTTGTTCAGTCATAGGTAGGTAGAAAAGTTCCTGAAAAGAACTAGCCTGAAAAACTTCCTTGACTGAGAGGTTTTTGTGGAGACAAAAGGAAAACAGCCTAGGAAATCGTTGTTGCATAGGAACCGAGCTGTTCCCAATTTGCCAGTAGTCTGACCAGAACTGCACTGTATCTCCACTATGAATATCAACTGACGTAACGGCTTTGAAATTATCCATCAACTTGCATACATCTTTCCACCAAAAGGAGCCACAGAGAATAGTATCATGTGAAATCCTTTCAAAGTAGTAAGAGTCCCAAACTAATTGCACCCAGGGCACATCCATCTTTTTATAAAATTTGTTGAGGTGCTTCAATAAGAGAGCATCATTCTGCAGTCCAAGGTTTAAAATCCCAAGCCCCCCTTTGGACTTAGGCCTGCAAACAAGTTGCCAAGCCGCAAGTGAGTGACCCTTTTCCTGACCATATTTCCTCCATAAACACTGCCTTTGGATTCTTTCCAAATTTTTTAAAATACCCTGAGGAATGGACAAGCTACAGAGGAAAAAAATAGGCAAGGAAGAGATCACCGAGTTGACTAATTGCAGTCTGCTCCCTTGTGGCAAGAACCATGAACTTGCTGTCAATCTTCTCTCCATACAATCCACAAGAGGAAGGAGGTTAACTATTTTAGGCCTGGTGGTCCCCGCTGGCAGCCCTAAATATGTAAAAGGCATAGTGCCTAATTTGCAATCAAAAAAGGCAGCCAGGTCAGAAGCATCCTGCTCAACTACATTGATAGGATACATGGAGGATTTATGGAAATTGATCTACAGTCCAGTTGCCTGTGAGAAGGAATGTAAAACTGATTTCAGAGCCCTCAATTGACTTAGATCAGCATTTAGGAACAACAGTGTGTCATCCGCATATTGCACCACTGGGAAATCTGGATCATGGGTAAGCAGGGCCCTGCTTATTAAACCTTGTTGGAGAAGATTGTTCACTAGAGTCTGTAAAAGATCCGCTGCAATAACAAATAATAAGGGAGAAATTGGGTCCCCTTGTTTGACTCCACATTTGCATTTGAAATGAGTACCAGGGACTCCATTCAATAGTACAGCAGAAGTGCCAGAAGACAGCAACTGCTTAATCCAAACAATCCACCTTTCGTCAAAACCTTTTGCAATTAAGATCTTTATGATTGCCTCATGCTGGATAGAGTCAAAAGCCTTTTCAAAGTCCAACTTAAGCAAAAGGATGGGCCTTTTAGACTGATTGCACTAATGGATATACTCAAATGTCCAAGCAAGACAATCCTGGATTGTTCTTGATTTGATGAAACCATATTGGTTTTTATGCACACATTTGGTAATCTCCAGTTGAAATCTGTTAGCAGCAAGCTTTGTGAGAAACTTTAGGCCAACAGAGGTTAGAGAGATTGGTCGAAAATCTCCCACACCCTCAGGTGTCTGCTTCTTTGGGACCAGGGTAATGAATGCATCATTCAGATTTTCTAGTTGCACTGTTCCAGCATGAAACTCCTTAACCAGCTGTATAAAATCAGCAGAAATTATATGCCAACACTTTTTTAGAAATAGCCCGTTGAAGCCATCAGGTCCAGGGGCCTTATCAATAGGCAAGTCCTTGATAACCTGCTCAATTTCTTTTAATTCAAAAGGTTTTGTGAGCACCTCCAAACCCTGGACCCTGGGTATTAAGGACAAAATGGTTGCATCCAAAGAAATTGACTTAACTGTCCCCATTCTGCTTTTGAAGGTTGTCAGGAATTCTCTGGCCATTTCCTCATGGTTAGATGTTACTGTTCCATCTGACAGCAACAAGCTTGCCACAGAGTTTTTTCTAAATCTTTCAGTGGCCATGGCCTGAAAGAATTTGGAGTTTTCCTCTCCCACTTTGATATACCTAATTGTACATCTTTTCCTCCAGTACAAATATTGCATGTGAAGCAGGTGTTCATGGTGCAATTTAATTATTTTCCTGAAATTAAACTCAGGCCTGGATAAAGATCTCCTATCTTCAAGATTGTCCAACCAAAGAATTACCTAGTTACACTTCTCAATCAACCTTTTGATGTGTGATAAACCTTTCTGCCATTTCTGGAGAGCAAACCTCAAAGCTTTCAGTTTGTCCACAATTATTGCCGAAATATGAGTCTTACGACTGGGGCGAGCCCACACCTCCTGCACACATTCCATAAAGCCTGCCTGATGAATCCAAAAGTTTTCAAACCTGAAGATATGTGCTTTGGGAATTGCTGTACTGATGGCCACCAGACAAGGAACATGATCAGATGCAGTCTTTGCCAAAGGGGTCAGTTGGGTCATGGGATATATGTTAATCCAACTTGCAGAAGTAAAAACCCAGTCCAACTGTTCCAGGAGTGGCCTGTCTTGCATGTTAGACCATGTGAATTGACGTCCTTTTAGAGGAAGTTCTAACAATCCCAAATGGCCAATTATTTCATTGAAAATGAACATATCATTAATATCACCCCCGGGGAGATTTCTATTATCAATGGAACGGATGAAGTTGAAGTCCCCCATTAACATCCACATTTCATTCGGATCAATGTCCAAATTGTAAATCCAGGAGACAAATTCATCTCGCAACTCACCCTGGCATGGACCATACACATTAACCAGAAACCATTGTTCATTATTATGGACCGAGGTAAAATGCACAACAATAGCGTATGGTTTAACTGTGATAAGGGTGCCACGAAACATATCAGATCGCCACGCTGTTAAGAGGCCCCCAGATGCTCCGCTAGAGGGAGACACAACAAATTGATCAAACCCTTGAGGGCAAATGCTTTTCATGATAGAGCGCGAGCAAGAGGATAACTTAGTTTCCTGCAAACAAAGCACTGAGCACTGACTCTCTATCACTTTCTCCCTGACAGAGCGTTGTCTAGCATATGAATTCAGACCACGAACATTCCAGCATAAAACTTTCCAACTACGCGTTGTGACACGATTCATGGATAACCATTGCATATAGAAGTAATAAAAGTGTGGCACATAATGCCACACCCTCCAAAATAAAGCTAAATTCAATACCCCAGAGTGTCACTTCCCAGCCCGGACTTAGTTCAACAGTAATAAAAACAGACACATCCAGCACCATCAGAGTTGGCATATAAAGTAACATAAAAACTAATTGGAAGATGCAGATGAGTTCTCCTGAGGATTAGCCATAAGCTTGTCCACCGTTAGGAGCGCAGGATCAACCTCCAACTGCGCCCCCACAGCTTGAAGAACATGAAGCGGGGTGTGAGGTGGTGCAGTGGGCCGAGCGTCTTCAGTATCATCCGCAGAAGTGGACTGGGCCTTGTCCTCCATGGGCTTTGCGGGGGGGCGCTTTTTAGATGGCTGCAGAGAAAGTTGCTGAAAGACCACATTTTTGTACCCATCCAACTTTGCCGCGCTCCGAGTGCAACGCCTAAGTGACGTATCAACAACAGGAGTCTTCTTCTTGTGTCGCCGCTTGCGAGCAGAGGATTGCTCCACAGAGAACAAAGGTGTTGATTGAACTGAAACTGGCAGAGCAGAACTAGCAGACTCAATTTCTTCAGAAACAGACTCCGAAACAGCAGACACCGCCTCAAATAAAGCTCTGGCCACAGGGCACTTCTGCATGATAGGTTTTCTGACAGCAGGAACAAGAGGCAGTGAAGCAGTCAAACAACTAATCATCCTTGATTCGTCAAAGGCAATGGACCAAGACCTCTTGGAGTAGATGATTGTGCCCATCGGCTTGAAGAAGATAGGTCTTGGCACTTCCTTGACAGAGAAATCAAACATAAGGTTTTCGAAGTACCTTTGCCAAATCATCTCCGGGGGAAGAGGAGGTCCTGCCACAATACGTGCCATGCCAATAAAAATCTGATGTTGCTGAATCATAGGGGGATGGTAGGGCACAATGGCTAACTGGTTCTCCTCAAGGACAGGGTAAAGGGGCTCATGTTGTTGCTGGATTTCACCTTCTTGTTCTTGCTGCTCTACAGAAACAGATCCTTCTAGCTGATCAATTACTATTGAAACTTGATCTTGTTCGGGAACAGCAGGTGGCACATTGTCAGCTTCATCTCCCCACAGGGCATTGCCCCAACCAGGTGCAGGCGCTTCGTTATTGACCAATGGAGGCGGCGGAGCGAGAGGTGCATCATTCCAACCCAGCATTGGGTACGGAGGTAAGGCAAACATCAGATTATCAGGCACCAGATTGCCAGGCAAAGGGTGAGGGTTTCCATCGAGAGGCATAGGGTCTTCGTCATTTGGCATCTGGTCTGCAAAATATGCGCCAAGAACATAGCAAGCGGCCGTCCAAGAAACTTGAGCACCTCCATACTCTACATAATCACCAAAAACCACATCCCTTGGAACCAAAGGCGTATCTGGGAAACTAGCTTCAACCAAAGTCCGGACAAGATAAGGGTCTTCACTGTCCCAAGAAATAAACTTTCCGAAGGTGCCTACTGCCTGCGAGATGTATTCAGTGGTGCGGTAATCCAGGGGAATCCCAATGAACACTAACCAACCCTTACGAAAACCATGTGTTCCTTTGAAATTATCTCCCTCATCATGCTTCATAAATCTGACAAAACGGTCATTGCCCAAAGGAAAAGGTGCATGCTGAACTAGGGTATATCGAACAGTCGGATCTCTGACTTGAAATAGACCTATCCCATGAAACCACGGCTGAGCAGATCGAACCATAATACCTCTATTCTGCAGAAACTGGACGACTTCGTTCCGCACCGGGCCGAACGGCCCCTCCGGCGCCGGCATCACCTCTGCAACCATGTAATCCTTGTGCCGGCGGGGCGGACGCGTTGCGGGCGTGAAGAAGGTGCGTGGAAGCCGACGATCGCCACCATCAATGATGGGATGTCCAGGGGGCACAAAGCGCTGTGGGTCGAGCTCGTAGTTCGCCATAGAAGAGCCCGGAGCTTGTTGGGGGTTTTCGTTGATTTGGAGAAGGGGAAGATGCAATGGAGGCAGCGGCGATGGGACTGGACAGTCTATCCCAATAACTCTGGCTCTGTTCCCATGAGTAGCAGCAGATTCCAATAAACTCGTTTTTTGTTGAACCGAAATTGGTCTCCAAACCAATCCATTGGAGCGCGCGAAATCATTACAGGCCTGGCTAGAGTGACCAGGACGGGAGCAAGCCGTGCAGACTACTCGCCTTCCACAAGTCGTTGTCATGTGGCCCTTCTGAGAGCAAATAGTACAGGTGATCACACGGTCCACCATGTCATCGACCATGGCATCAAACTGTCTGGCTGCCTCCTGAGATGAGGGGATATCCGGACGGTGAGAAGGAGATGGGCTCGAAGGCCCCGAGGAAGATGGGCCAAATATTGAAGGTGAGGTAGAATCCCGACTGGCCTCCAAAGCCTCTGGGCCAGAATCCGGGCAAATATTTTGAACTGGCGACAATCCCGCCTCTACGCAACTGTCGAGTGAGAATTCTGCATGCACAGGGGAAGGGCCCTCCAAAACCGGATCAATTACCGGCGAAGCAGATTCCGGCCGGCTCAACGCCGGCAAGGGAGTAACTATTCCAAAAACAATAGGTGGACGTGCCACCGTCCAACACAAGTCCATGGGTGGTGAAGGATGTATGACTACACGTTCATGTGCAGGAAGATTATACCCTGCATCTGTCATGAAATCAATGCACTCTTGCATAGCCGGATATCTATATCCCTTGCAAGCAGAGTATCGCTCAAACGTGGCAAAAGAAAGCTTTTTACGAGCAGAAGTAGCAGTCTTAAGAGCTGATCTAACCGGAAGCTTATTCATGGCCAAAAGACCTAAAGATGAACGACGCTTAGTAGGACTAACTAGAATCCATTCAGCGTCACATTCCTTCCTCCAGATCCGGAGCTCTCTAATCCAATTTGGCCCCCCATTTCCCCATAGATGAAAATAGCATTTGAACAGGTCGCATGCATAGGAACGGAGATCCATATTAAGAAAACCAACTTGCTTGCAAGAGACATGAAAGGAGTAAACCTTATCCTTGATGTGAAGAACCTGAAGATCAATTGCCGAACCTCCAATTACTGCCTCCAAAACCGCGGCCACAAAATCCTCCGAGAGACGAAAAATATGGCGGCTGAATGAAACCACTAATATGAATGACCTCCTGTGCCCGGCGGGGTGGACCGTATGTCCAGTAGATCTGAAAACCTCTTCTGCAAAAACCCTACCCTTGGAGAAATCCAAGCCAAGGGTAGATCCACCAGGCGAACCCATACTAGATGGGTATTACCTGGATCCCAGAAGAACGCCGGAACAGATGATCGGAGAGAATCCAGAAGTTAGTGGAGAATGAGGCAGATCGCCAGAGAGGGTGGGGGAGCCGAGGTGGAGGGTGGGAGCGCCATTCCGTGACCCTTAAGCCATATTCATTGTAATAAGTTCTCTTTTGAGACACTCGATGTAATAAGTGTGTGATTGCTACTCTGCTATAAATTCTTCGAGTACTGTGTGGTGTCAGCATTACTGATCCAGGGATGACACCGGAGCACAGAGATCAGACTGTTTGAGGTCTGGTCGCTACAGAGATGGTATCAGAGCACACGCTGACTGTAGGACACGACCACTAAGCTAAAGACCTAGATCACTACTCACTCTCTTCTCTTCTGACTTCTCATCTTTTCTACTCTTTAGGATGGCGGATGCAAGGAACAAGTTCACCCAACCAGATGAAGATACACCCTTTGGACGCCACTTGAAGGAAGTCACTAGATACCTAAACGTAGGAGTACCAAGCTTCACGGGAGCCTACAACGCCACTTTACCTGAAGAAGAGCGCTGGATGATTCAAGTTCAAGTTCCAGGAAGGACGTTCATGCCAGTCACTGAGCCCATAGAGTTTTCTTTTGATGCACCAACTTGGAGTCTAGGAAAGAGCATGGCAGCTCACATCGCCATGGGACGCATTGGAGAAGTCTACCACAAGGATCTTAAGGATACTATCTACCAGATTTGTGGGCGCCGAGATGAACACTGGGAGATGATCAACACCAGGAAAGATAGATCAATTGCAGCTCTTATTCAGGAGTTAAACCAGCACATTCGACGACAGGAGAATCAGATGTGCGCCGACATGATAGATCTGAAGAAGGCTAAGACTAGAATCAAGGAACTAGGGGAAGAACTCAAGACTACACGCGAAGATTATGAAGAAGAAATTGAAGTATTGGTGGAGAAGAATGACGATCTGATTAAGAAGATAGGAATATTTATGGGAGGCCCGGCACCAGTAGATGAAGACGAAGAACCCAAGGAGATTAGCCCGGAGGACTACATCATCATTGACGGCACCGACTCGGAACAAGATAGTAGCAATGATGACTATGTGGATGAAGCAGGAGCAGATATCATGGAGTCTACAACCGTAGAATATTTCCAGTAGACCACCTCATCAGTAGTAGTAGTAGTCCACCATGTAAATATAGTAGTCCGAGCACTTTTGCGATAGCTAGATCGATTGTATGTCCTTGTTTGATTGATTGAAGTGAATTGTTTGTTTTTGCCTCATGTGCATATGGGTAGTGTTTTCCCTTTAGACCCCCTCTATTCTTATATCTCATCTTTTCTAAACCCTCAGATGCCTCCGAGACGTGACCCCGGATTTGCCTTTCCGCCGGAGCTCACCCAGTTGATCCAGCAGCAGAACACCTTGATGCAGTTGCTAGTTCAGAATCAGAATCAAGGGAACAACAACAACAACCCACCACCACCACCTGTTGACCACTTAGCCCGTTTTCTTAGGCTGAATCCGCCGGTGTTTTCCAGTAGCACCGAGCCGATAGTAGAATATGATTGGCTCCGCAAGATAGCTAGGGAGTTGACCACAGTAGGATGTGCAGATGCGGAGAAGGTGAAGTTTGCCGCACATCAGTTAGAAGGACCCGCAGCATCTTGGTGGGAGAATTTCACAGCTACCTTCCCAGTCGACACTGTCACATGGGACCAGTTTCAGCAGGCTTTTCATACTGCCCATGTTTCAGCAGGAGCAATGGCCATGAAGGAGCGTGAGTTTCGTAACTTGCGCCAAGAAGGACGGACAGTTGGCCAGTATGTGGAGGAGTTTAGTAAGCTAGCACGATATGCCCCAGATGACATTGCTACAGATGCAGCTAAGCAGGAGAAATTCCTGCAAGGATTGAATGATGAGTTGAGTATGCAGTTGATGGTAGCCACCTTCAACAACTACCAGGAGTTGGTAGATCATGCTCTTATGATTGAAGGGAAGCAGCAGCAAATTGAGAACCGCAAGAGAAAGTATGGACAAGGAAAGTATAATTCAGGAGCTCAGTAGAAGCCACGTTTTACCCCTAGACCGGGAGGACATTTTCAGCATACCCATGGAGTAGGTAGCTCGCACAATCACAATGGCACCAAGAATGGTAATGGGAATGGAGGAAGCAATGGCCATAACCGCAGCACCCCATCAACCCCAGCCAAGAAGGACTTGAGCCACGTCACATGCTATAAGTGTTCAAAGCCAGGACATTATGCAAATGAATTTCCTGTAGGCCAAAACGGCAATGGAAGCTCTAGAAAGAAGCCGAACCCTTTAAACAGGGGACAGGTGAACCACGTTAATGTGGAGGAGGTTGAAGCTCAGCCCGATGCAGTAATAGGTAAGTTTTTGGTTAAGTCATTTACTGCACTCGTTCTTTTTGATACTGGTGCATCGCATTCATACATATCAAGGGGATTTGTGGATAAGTATAACCTACCAACCCAAGCCCTTAGGTCACCCATGTTAGTAACCTCGCCAGGAGCAGAGTATGTGGCAAGTCTATGGTGTGATCGGTTACCATTAAGGATTGGTAACTATGTTTTTCCCTCAGACCTAATAGTATTGGAATCTCAAGGATTGGATGTGATATTAGGCATGGATTGGTTATCAAAGTATGAAGGGAATATTGAGTGCGCTAGTAAGTCAATTTTGCTTACCACACCATAAGGGAGAAGGATCAAGTATGTATCCCGGCTTGTGCCAAATAGGACACAAGTAAATTCCTTATCAGGAGTTGTGCAGGAGGAAGTACCAGTGGTAAAGGATTTCCCTGATGTATTTCCCGAAGAGTTGCCAGGCATGCCACCGGATAGAGACATTGAGTTTTTGATTGAGCTTTTGCCAGGCACTGGGCCAATATCGAAGAGACCATATAGGATGCCAGCAAAAGATTTGGTGGAAATTAAGAAGTAGATTAAGGAGTTACTGGATAAAGGTTACATTCGCCCAAGTTCTTCGCCTTGGAGATCACCGGTACTTCTAGTAGAGAAGAAGGATGGATCGTTAAGGATGGTTGTTGACTATCGATGATTGAATGAAGTAACAATCAAGAACAAGTACCCGCTACCAATGATCAATGATCTGTTTGATTGATTGCAAGGAGCTAAAGTGTTTTCCAAGATCGATTTGCGATCAGGATACCATCAGTTGAAGATTCGAGAACAGGATATTCCAAAGACAGCTTTTACCACCAGGTATGGGCTGTATGAGTATACCGTTATGTCATTTGGACTGACTAACGCGCCTGCCTATTTTATGAACATGATGAACAAAGTGTTTATGGAGTTTTTGGATAAGTTCGTCGTAGTGTTCATTGATGATATCCTGGTATATTCGAAGAATGAAGAGGAGCATAAGGAGCATTTGAGTTTGGTACTTGGAAAGCTCAGAGAACATCAATTATATGCCAAGTTCAGCAAATGTGAGTTTTGGTTGAAGGAAGTAGGATTCCTCGGACATGTTATATCTGGAGAAGGTATAGCAGTAGATCCCGCTAAAGTTGATACCGTGACCAAGTGGGAAGCCCCAACTACAGTTGGAGAGATCCGGAGTTTTCTTGGACTCACAGGATACTACCGTAGGTTTATTGAAAATTTCTCAAAGACCGCGAAACCTATGACGGAGTTGCTGAAGAAGGATGCTAAGTTCAAATGGACTGAGGAGTGTGAGGCTAGTTTCCAGGAGTTGAAGAAACGTTTGGTTACCTCACCAGTGTTGATTTTGCTAGATCAAACTAAGGACTATGAGGTGTATTGCGACGCTTCATGTCGAGGACTTGGAGCAGTGCTTATGCAGGAAGGGAGAGTTGTTTCGTATGCTTCACGACAACTAAAGCCCCACGAATTGAATTATGCTACGCATGATTTGGAGTTAGCAGCCGTAGTGCATGCATTGAAGACATGGAGACATTTCCTCATTGGAAATCATTGTGACGTGTACACGGATCAAAAGAGTTTGAAGTACATTTTCACGCAGAAGGAGTTGAATCTCAGACAAAGGAGATGGTTGGAGCTCATCAAGGATTATGATATGAGATTGCATTATCATCCCGGGAAGGCTAATGTAGTAGCTGATGCATTAAGCCGCAAGAGCCATGTCAATACACTAATGACGGGAGAAATACCCAAGGAGTTAGCAGAAAATCTTCGTGAACTATGTGTGGAAATAGTTCCAAGAGGCTATGTAGCGGCGCTAGAAATTCAGTCAACCTTGATGGACAGAATTAGAGAAGCTCAGAAAACTGACAAAGAGATTGCCGCTATAAAGGAGAAACTGAGCAAAGGAAAAGCTAAAGGATTTCGCGAGGATGAGCATGACACCCTATGGTTTGAAGACCGTGTTTACGTGCCCAATAACCCGGAAATCAGGAAGTTGATTTTGCAAGAGGCACATGATTCACCGTATTCGATTCACCCAGGAAATACCAAGATGTATTTGGATTTGAAGGATATTTTCTGGTGGACCGGAATGAAAAAGGATATTGCGGAGTATGTAGCAGTTTGTGACGTATGTCAGAGAGTAAAGGCAGAGCATCAGAAGCCAGCAGGATTGTTGCAACCATTGCCGATACCCGAATGGAAGTGGGATAAGCTAGGATGGATTTTATCACGGGATTACCAAGGACTCGTTCAGGCTATGACTCGATTTGGGTTGTAGTCGATCGATTGACGAAGGTAGCACATTTCATCCCAGTAAAGACCACTTACACCAGTGCTAAGTTGGCAAAGATATACATGACCAGGATCGTATGTTTGCATGGAGTTCTGAGGAGCATCGTATCAGATAGAGGAACCTAGTTTACCTCAAAGTTCTGGAAGCAGTTGCATGAGACTTTGGGTACTAGGTTAGAATTTAGTACAGATTTTCATCCGCAGACAGATGGACAGACTGAGAGAGTCAATCAGATTTTGGAGGATATGCTGAGAGCTTGTGCGCTAGATTATGGATCTAGTTGGGACGATAATTTGCCATATGCAGAGTTCTCTTACAATAATAGCTATCAGACCAGTTTGAAGATGGCCCCTTTTGAAGCTTTGTACGGAAGGAGGTGCAGGACACCGTTGTCATGGGACGAAGTTGGAGACCGCCAGTTGTTTGGACCAGATCCGATTAAGGAGTCTGAACAGAAGGTGAAGTTGATTCGCGATAGGCTCAAGGTAGCCCAGTCCAGGCAGAAGAGCTACGCAGATTCTAAACGCAAGGAGACAGTTTACAAAGTCAGAGACAGAGCTTATCTTCGAGTATCCCCACTTCGAGGGATTAAGCGCTTTGGAGTTAAGGGGAAGTTAGCGCCACGATTTGTAGGACCATATCGAGTTTTGGAGCGTATGGGAGAAGTGGCTTACAAGTTGGAATTGCCAGAAGGATTAACAGGAGTTCATGATGTGTTTCACGTTTCTCAATTGAAGAAGTGTCACGCGGAGATGGCTGACATACCTTTGAGTGACACAGTGCCATTGGAAGCAATTCAGTTGGATAACAATTTGACCTATGAGGAGAAACCAGTCAAGATTCTTGAGTTTGCCAGCCGAGTTACTCGTAGCAAGGTTATCAAGTTTTGCAAAGTTCAGTGGAGCCACCACACGGAGGATGAAGCCACCTGGGAGCGAGAGGAAGATTTCCTCAAAGACCACCCTCACCTATTTTCTAGCCAACCCGAATCTCGAGGGCGAGATTCATCTTAAGGGGGGTAGGTTTGTAACATCCCAAATTTTCAATTTGGAATGTTATACATTAGATCATCATGCATATCATATTTTATTTTGCTTTTGGTTTTGATCCTAGAAAATCCTAAGCAACTCAAGGACCCACGGAGAGAGTTGGGGATTTCGTTATTTACATATTTGAGTTTTCTCAAATTATGTAAACAGGATCATTTGATTTTATTTATTTTATCATCAATTATTTCTATTACAAAAATATGAGAGAGAAATATGAGAGAGGAATAAAAACTTTCCCAAAATATAGAAATATTGAGATTTAATAAAAATCAAATAAGTTTTATTCGGAGTTTTTCGGTATTTCATTTTTGAATTTAGGAAAAATGCGTGTTTTTCAAAGTTGTAGTTGGGCCCAGATAAATGTTCACTTTATCGGGCTTGATTTTAGAAACCCGGGAAAATTATTTCATGATTTTGGAGTCCGTTTAGTATTTATTTTATTTTTCTTCCGAGCGGAATTATTTAAAAAAAAACGCGGAACCGACTTTGGGCCGTACTCGGCCAGGACTCCGCCTGGCCGGGGCCTTTATAAGGCGCACCCGAGGCCCGAGCCGAGCCAGCCCACCACCGCCGCCCTAACCCTAGCGCGCCCGAGCCCCAGCCCCAGCCGCCGCCGCCGCCGCCCGCCGCCCGCCGCCGCCGCCGCTGGAGTTGCGTGCCGCCCGAGGTTCGCCGCCGCCTCGTTTCCCGTGCCGTTAAAAAAATTCTGTTCGTCGTTTTTCTTTTTCATTGGATTTTTTTCGCGGTTATTTTTTGATCGCGATTTCTGATCCGATTTTCGTTTTAGTATAACTTTTCGCTCGTTTATCGGAATCAGGCGATTCAAGCGCCTGGAGTTTCGTCTCGAAACCCTCTTTCCGAATAATCAACTTAAACATGTTTTTGCTACTGTAAAATTTGCCCTAGATCCAGATTACTAGAACGAAGTTGTTTTCTTTCGCCGTTTGATTTCTTTTGCTTTGCTCGATTTGATTCTTTTTGCAAACCAGGGTTCTTAAGTTGAACTTTCTGGTTAGATCTTCTATTTGAGTTTTACCTGTGCATTAGATGAGTACTTATTGTATGCTTGTTGTTTGTCTGCGATAGAATACCCGGAGTGCGCCGCCTATTACTTCGAATCTCTAGGTTTCGCGGACCATGAGCAAGGCAAGTAACACTTTGATCATACTTTTTCTACAACCCAGTTTTATTGCATTAGATCAATCCTCACACATTGCATGATTAGGATCTAATTAAATTGTGGGATGGGAAGTAGATGAGGTAGTACCTATTACCTGTTTATTATCAAACCTTTGGGAGTTACTTCTACATTTGCTTATTATGCCATGCTATGCTAGTAGACGTGGATTGGGTGAGTGATATCCATGACAGATGTGAGATTGTTAATTAATGGTTTATCTAAGGTGGCAACTTAAACACACATCTGGGTGGATTGAGGCACCTGGGGTTTCCAGGACTTGCCTGTTTTTCTTTTGGACCGCCACCCAGGCTCAAAGGTATCATGAGATTATTCATACTAGAAACTTCCGTGTGCAGCCACAAGCCATTATGGGCTCTGGCATAGTTGACTAAGTTGTGCGAACTCTTACAGTGGTAGACTAGTAGATGTAGGGGATGTAGGTGGTACGGTCTACCCGATCGTAAGGTGCTAGCGCTTCTGAAAGACTATGTCTCGGTCATCCGTTTCTCAAACACCATGTAGTGCGAGAAATCCAATGAAGGCGATCGAGTCTTGTTGGGAAAAGTGCGCAAACCTCTGCAGAGTGTAACAAACTAATCATGGTTAGCCGTGTCCCTGGTTATGGACATCTTGAGTATCTAGTACCTGGATTATCATGTGAATCTCAACATGTTACTCTAAATTAATTTTGTTGGGTTTTTAATGATGTTACTTAATTGGGATTGAGAATGCTGTCAACCATTCTCAATGTTTAACAACCACCATGATAGTAATTAATTTTATTCCTTTGAAGTAGGGAAAAATTGGCTTTACGCAAAACTGTAACCATAGAGCTCTCCACCAGCCAAATATGCATATAGTATAGCTGTTGCATTCCATTATTCTCTATGTGTTATCTTGCCAGCATATTCCACGTGCTGACCCGTTTCGGGCTGCAACGTTAATATTGCAGACTTTTCAGACGATGATTGAGGAGTTTTAGGTCGTGGTTCTATACTCAGTGATGCCGTTGGAGTTGATGGACTCACTTATCTTCCAAGCCTTCCGCTGTTATCGTTATTAGATGGCCTTAAGCCATATTCCATATTCATTGTAATAAGTTCTCTTTTGAGACACTCGATGTAATAAGTGTGTGATTGCTACTCTACTATAAATCCTTCGAGTACTGTGTGGTGTCAGCATTACTGATCCAGGGATGACACCGGAGCACAGAGATCAGACTGTTTGAGGTCTGGTCGCTACAGTCCATGACAGATGTGAGATTGTTAAATTAATGGTTTATCTAAGGTGGCAACTTAAATACACATCTGGGTGGATTGAGGCACCTGGGTATTCCAGCGATTGCATGTTTTCTTTTGGACCGCCACCCAGGCTCAAAGGGATCATGAGATTATTCATGCTAGAAACTTCCGTGTGCGGCCACAAGCTACTATGGGCTCTAGCATAGTTGATTAAGTCGTGCGAACTCTTACAGTGGTAGACTAGCAGATGTAGGGGAAAGTAGGTCTACCCGATCGTAAGGTGCTAGCGCTTCTGAAAGACTATGTCTCGGTCATCCGGTTCTCAAACACCATGTAGTGCGAGAAATCAGACGGAGGAGATCGAATCTTGTGGGGAAAAGTGCGCAAACCTCTGCAGAGTGTATAAACTAATCATGGTTAGCCGTGTCCCCAATTATGGACATCTTGAGTATCTAGTACCTGGATTATCATGTGAATCTCATCATGTTACTCTAAAATTAATTTGTTGGGTTTTGTTTAATGATGATGCTTAATTGGGATTGAGAATGTTGTCAACCATTCTCAATGTTTAACAACTACCATGATAGTTAAATCAAAATTTATTCCTTTGCAGTAGGGAAAAATTGGCTTTACGCAAACCTGTAACCATAGAGCTTTCCACCAGCCAAATATGCATATAGTATAGCCTATTTCTTCCAGTACTCTCTATGTGTTACATTGCCAGCATATTCCATGTGCTGACCCGTTTCGGGCTGCAACGTAAATGTTGCAGACTTTTCAGACGAAGATTAAGGTGCTTTTAGGTCGTGGTTCTATACTCAGTGATGCCGTTGGAGTTGATGGACTCACTTATCTTCCAAGCCTTCCGCTGTTATCGTTATTAGATGGCCTTAAGCCATATTTATTGTAATAAGTTCTCTTTTGAGACTCTCGATGTAATAAGTGTGTGATTGCTACTCTGTTATAAATCCTTCAAGTACTGTGTGGTGTCAGCATTACTGATCCAGGGATGACACCTGAGCACAGAGATTGGACCGTTTGAGGTCTGGTCGCTACAAGATGGTATCAGAGCACACGCTGACTGTAGGACACGACCACTAAGCAAAAGACCTAGATCACTACTCACTCTTCTCATTCTGACTTCTCATCTTTTCTACTCTTTTAGGATGGCGGATGCAAAGAACAAGTTCACGCAACCGAATGAAGATACACCCTTTGCACGTCACTTGAAGGAAGTCACTAGATACCTGAACATAGGAGTACCAAGCTTCACCGGAACCTACAACGCCACTCTACCTGAAGGAGAGCGCTGGATGATTCAAGTTCAAGTTCCAGGAAGGACGTTCATGCCAGTCACTGATCCCGTAGAGTTTTCATTTGATGCACCAACTTGGAATCTACGAAAGAGCATGGCAGCTCACATCGCCATGGGACGCATTGGAGAAGTTTACCGCAATGATCTCAAGGATACTATCTACCAAATTTGTGGGCGCCGAGATGAGCACTGGGAGATGATCAGCACCAGGAAGGATAGATCAGTTGCAGCTTTTATCCAGGAGTTAAACCAGCACATTCCACGTCAGGAGAACCAGGTATGCGCCGACATGATAGATCTGAAGAAGGAGAGGACAAGAATCAAGGAACTAGAGGAAGAACTCAAGGCTACACATGAAGATTATGAAGAGGAAATCGAAGTATTAGTGGAGAAGATTGACGATCTGATCAAGAAGATTGGAATATTTATGGGAGGTCCTACACCAGTAGAGGAAGACGAAGAACCCAAGGAGATTCGCCCGGAAGACTACATCATCATCGACGACATCGACTCGGATCCAAATGATAGCGATGATGACTATGTTGATGAAGCTGGAGCAGATATCATGGAGTCTGGAACCGAAGAATATTTCTAGTAGACCACCCCATCAGTAGTAGCAGTCCACCATGTAAATATAGTAGTCCGAGCACTTTTGCGATAGTTAGATCGATTGTATGTCCTTGTTTGATTGAATGAAGTGAATTGTTTGCATTTGCCTCATGTGCATATGGGTAGTGTTTTCTCTTTAGACCCCCTCTATTCTTAAATCTCATCTTTTCTAAAACCTCAGATGCCTCCGAGACGTGACCCCGGATTTACCTTCCCATCGGAGCTCACTCAGTTGATCCAGCAGCAGAACACATTGATGTAGTTGCTAGTCCAGAATCAGAATCAGGGGAACAACAACAACAACCCACCACCACCACCACCACCTGTTGATCACTTAGCCCGTTTTCTTAGGCTGAATCCGCCGGTGTTTTCCAGTAGCACCAAGCCGATAGTAGCAGATGATTGGCTCCGTAAGACAGCTAGAGAGTTGACCACGGCAGGATGCACAGATGCAGAAAAGGTGAAGTTTGCCGCACATCAGCTGGAAGGACCCGCAGCATCATGGTGGGAGAATTTCACAGCCACTTTCCCTGTCAACACTGTCACGTGGGACCAGTTTCAGCAAGCTTTTCGTACTGCCCATGTTTCAGCAGGAGCTATGGCCATGAAGAAGCGAGAGTTTCGCAACTTGCGCCAAGGAGGGCGGACAGTTGGCCAGTATGTGTTGGACTTTAGTAAGCTAGCATGTTATGCCCCAAATGACGTTGCTACGGATTCAGCTAAGCAGGAGAAGTTTCTGGAAGGACTAAATGATGAGTTGATCATGCAGTTGATGGTAGAAACCTTCAACAACTACCAGTAGTTGGTAGATCATGCTCTCATGATTGAAGGGAAGCAGCAGCAGATTGAGAATAGCAAGAGGAAGTATGAACAAGGGAAGTACAATTTAGGAGCTCAGCAAAAGCCACATTTTACCCCTAGACCGGGAGGACATTTTCAGCATACCCTTGGAGGAGGTAGCTCGCACAATCACAATGGCACCAAGAATGGTCATGGGAATGGAGGAAGCAACGGCCAGAACCGCACCAACCCATCGACCCTAGCCAAGAGAGACCTGAGCCAAGTCACTTTCTTTAAGTGCCAGAAGACTGGACACTATGCCAATCAATGTCCTGAATCCCAGAATGGAAATGGCAATGGAAGCTCTGGGAAGAAGCCGAACCCTTTCAACAAGGGACAGGTGAACCACGTTAACGTGGAGGAGGTTGAAGAGCAGTCGGATGCTGTAATCGGTAAGTTTTTGGTTAAGTCATTTACTGCACTCGTTCTTTTTGATACGGGTGCATCGCATTCATACATATCAAGGGGATTTGTGGATAAGTATAACCTGCCCACCAAAGTTCTTAGAACACCTATGTTAGTAAGCTCACCAGGAGCGGAGTATATGGCTAGCCAAGGATGTTTTCAAGTGCCATTGAGTATAGGTAGGCATGTGTTTCCCTCGGATTTAATCATTTTGGAATCACAAGGATTGGATGTAATTCTGGGTATGGATTGGTTGTCGATGTATGGAGGAAACATCGATTGCGCCAGTAAGTCGATCCTGCTTACCACCCCAGAAGGGAGAAGGATCAAGTATGTATCCCGGCATGTGCCGAAGAGGACTCAAGTAAATTCCCTAACAGGAGTTGTGCAGGAGGAAGTACTAGTAGTGAAGGATTTCCCTGATGTATTTCCAGAAGAATTGCCAGGCATGCCACCGGATAGAGATATCGAGTTTTTGATTGAGCTTTTGCCAGACACAGGGCCAATATCAAAGAGACCATATAGGATGCCCGCAAAGGATTTGGTGGAGATTAAGAAGCAGATAAAGGAGTTACTGGATAAGGGATATATTCACCCAAGTTCTTCACCTTGGGGATTGCCAGTACTTCTAGTGGAGAAGAAGGATGGATCGTTAAGGATGGTTGTTGATTATCGAGGATTGAATGAAGTAACCATCAAGAACAAGTACCCACTACCGATGATCAATGATCTGTTTGATCGATTGCAAGGAGCTAAGGTATTTTCCAAGATCGATCTGCGATCAGGATACCACCAGTTGAAGATTCGAGAACAGGATATACCTAAGATGGCTTTTACCACCAGGTATGGGCTGTACGAGTATACCATTATGTCATTTGGTCTGACTAACGCACCTGCATATTTTATGAACAAGATGAACAAAGTGTTTATGGAGTTTTTGGATAAGTTCGTCGTAGTGCTCATTGATGATATCCTGGTTTACTCGAAGAATGAAGAGGAGCATAAGGAGCATTTGCGTTTGGTTCTTGGAAAGCTCAGAGAACATCAATTATATGCCAAGTTTAGCAAATGTGAGTTTTGGTTGAAGGAAGTTGGATTTCTCGGACACGTTATATCTCGAGAAGGTATAGCAGTAGATCCCACTAAGGTTGATACCGTGACAAATTGGGAAGCCCCAACAACAGTTGGAGAGATCCGGAGTTTTCTTGGACTCGCAGGATACTATCGGAGGTTTATTGAGAATTTCTCAAAGATTGCGAAGCCTATGACGGAGTTGCTGAAAAAGGATACCAAGTTCATATGGAAGGAGGAATGTGAGGCTAGTTTCCAGGAGTTAAAGAAACGTTTGGTTACATCACTTGTGTTGATTTTGCCAGATCAGACCAAGGATTATGAGGTGTATTGCGACGCTTCACGTCGAGGACTTGGAGCAGTGCTTATGCAGGAAGGAAGAGTTGTTTCATATGCCTCACGACAGCTTAAGCCTCATGAGTTAAATTATGCTACGCATGATTTGGAGTTAGCAGCCGTAGTGCATGCATTGAAAACTTGGAGACACTTTCTCATTGGAAATCATTGTGAGGTGTAAACGGATCACAAGAGTTTGAAGTATATTTTCTGGTGGACCGGAATGAAGAAGGATATTGCGGAATATGTAGCAGTTTGTGATGAACGTCAGAGAGTAAAGGCAGAGCATCAGAAGCCAGCAGGATTGCTACAGCCATTGCCAATACTCGAATGGAAGTGGGATAAGTTAGGCATGGAGTTTATTACAGGTTTACCCAGAACTCGTTCAGGCTATGACTCAATATGGGTTGTAGTCGATCGTTTGACAAAGGTTGCTCATTTCATTCCAGTGAAGACTACCTATACCAGTGCAAAGTTGGCAAACATATACATGACCAGAATCGTATGTCTGCATGGAGTTCCAAGGAGAATTGTATCAGATAGAGGAACCCAATTTACCTCAAAGTTCTGGAATCTGTTGCATGAAACTTTGGGTACCAGACTGGAGTTTAGTACAGCTTTCCATCCGCAGACAGATGGACAGACCGAGAGAGTCAACCAGATTTTGGAGGATATGTTGAGAGCTTGTGCGCTAGATTATGGATCTAGTTGGGACGAGAATTTGCCATATGTAGAGTTCTCTTACAACAACAGTTATCAATCCAGTTTGAAGATGGCCCCTTTTGAAGCCTTGTACGAAAGGAGGTGCAGGACCCCATTGTCGTGGGATGAAGTTGGAGACCGCCAGTTGTTTGGACCGGATCTGATTAAGGAGTCTGAATAGAAAGTGAAATTGATTCGTGATAGGCTCAAGGTAGCTCAGTCCAGGCAGAAGAGCTACACAGATTCTAAACGCAAGGAAATAGTTTACGAAGTTGGAGACCGAGTTTATCTTCAAGAATCTCCACTTCGAGGAGTTAAGCACTTTGGAGTTAAGGGAAAGTTAGCGCCACGTTTTGTAGGCCCATACAAAGTTTTGGAGCGTATGGGGGAAGTAGCCTATAAGTTGGAATTGCTTGAAGGGTTGTCAGGAGTTCACGACGTGTCCCACGTTTCCCAGATGAAGAAGTGCCATGCAGAGATGGCTGATATACTGCTGAGAGATACAGTGCCACTGGAAGCGATTCAGTTGGACAGTGATTTGACCTATGAGGAGAAACCAGTTAAGATTCTAGTGTATGCCAGTCGAGTCACCCGCAGCAAGGTTATAAAGTTTTGCAAAGTTCAGTGGAGCCACCTGGGAGCGAGAGGAAGAATTGCTGAAG
Organism: Triticum urartu; assembly: GCF_003073215.2. NCBI lineage: Eukaryota > Viridiplantae > Streptophyta > Magnoliopsida > Poales > Poaceae > Triticum > Triticum urartu. Next base: position 202,380,691 of record NC_053025.1, on the reverse strand, counting down.
GACCACCCTCACCTATTTTCTAGCCAACCCGAATATCGAGGGCGAGATTCATCTTAAGGGGGGTAGGTTTGTAACATCCCAAATTTTCAATTTGGAATGTTATACACTAGATCATCATTTGCATATCATATTTTATTGCATTTTGGTTGATCCTAGAAAATTCTACGCAACTCAAGGACCCTCGGAGAGAGTTGGGGATTTCGTTATTTTCATATTTGAGTTTTCTCAAATTTTGAAAATAGGATCATTTGATTTTATTTATTTTATCTTCAGTTATTTCTATTATCAAAATATGAGAGAGGGAATAAAATGACTTTCACAAAAATAAAGAAATACTGAGGATTTAATAAATAAATCAAATAAGATTTTATTTGGTTTTATTTGCTATTTTATTTGAATTTAGGAAAAATGCGCGTTTTTCAAAATTGCATTTAGGCCCCAAATAAATGTTCATCATGTGCGGCTTGATTTTAGAAGCCGGGGAAAATTTATTTCGGGATTTTTGGAGTCCGTTTAGTATTCCTTTTGGGTTTTTTCTGAGCGTAACTATTTCAAAAAAAAACGCGCAACCGACTTACCGGGCCGTGTCCGACCTGGACACTTGGCCCGGCCGGCTTTAAATAGCCGGGGAAGCCCAGCTGCCACCCCCACCAAACCCTAGCCGCCGCCCTAGCTCGCGCCACCCGCCGCCGCCCTAGCCGCCGCCGCCGCCCGTCGCCGAAGGTAGATCTCGCCGCCGGTATTTTTAAAAAAACCGATCAGTTTTCCGTCGGTTTCGTTCGGTTTTTTTTAGTTTGTTTTTTAATAGATTGGTTTTTCCGGTTTATTTACTTAGCGAGTGTTCGCCCGTTCGTTTGTTTTAATGAACACATTTTCGATTAGATCGAGTTAACGAACGTTCGTTCGTTAATATGTTCGTAGTTTTCTTTTTCTCAGATTAAATGGCCAAGAAACCCCCTTGGCCATTTGGGCCAGACGGCCCAGCCGGCAGGCCACCAACCGGCCCAACCCCTCCCCACCATAACCCCACCAGGGGGGAAACCCTAAGCGACACCTCCCACTCACCACCCCCCCCCCCCCCCCCCCCCCCCCCCCCCCCCCCCCCCCCCCCCCCCCCCCGTCAGCCCCCACCTCCCGATCCGATCTAGATCGAGGAGGGGATTGAACCGCCCCGACCCCGTCGCCCTCGCTCGCCGTGACGACCGCACGCGCGCACCTCGGAGCCCGCCGACCCCGCCCCGTGCCAAGACGACACCTCGCCGGCCTGCCTCCACTATGCCGTCGTCGCTGTCTTCCTCCTAACCCCCGCTGCCCCGTTCCCGGCGAACCACCGTGAGCCCCGACCTCTTCTATCCTCTTTTGTCGCGCACCGGCCACCGCGACCTCGTTCAGCCAGCCATCATCGTGCCCGCGTCGTCGCCCCACTGATGCTACTGCTCGCTGCCCCCCATGCGCATCGCCGCACCCCGTTTGCCCCGCTTCGGCGACGTCCGCGCGGCCCACGGCTGCCTATTGCCGCTGTTTGCACCGCCGGCGCATGTGGTCACCACCCTCTCCTACTGCGCCCCCCGCTCTCTTCTGCTTCTGTTGTTGCCGCCGCCACCACCATCTGCAGCCGTTGCGAGCCTCCCATGTGCCGTTGCACGCTTCCGTCCCTCGCGCGCGCGCTCGCGCCCTCCTGCGCCGCGGCCTCCTCCCCGCGCTCGGATGCGTCGCGCCTCGCGCCCACCTGCACCGCGCCTCGTGCGCCCCACCTGCCGCAGCCCCGCCGGGGCTCCACGCGCGACCGTGCTCGCCGCCGGCAGGCCGCCTTGGCCACTAGCCTCGCCCCGCCGCACTCCCTGCGGGCGAGCGCCCGCCCAGGCGCACGTCGCCCTTCGCCCGTTAGCCGCCGCGCCCGTAACCGCGTGCCCGCTGAGGCCTCTAGGCACATGACACGAGGGTCCCACCCCTGAGAACGAAAATGAAAAAAAATATGAAAATAAAAATAATTAATTAATTAAAGAATTAATTAACTTAATTAATTTTGATTAATTAAACTAAAGCAACTAATTAAGCCTGGCTAATTAAACTAATTAACCTAAACCCTAATTAACTAAAACAGTCAATGACAGGGGGGTCCCACCCGTGTTGACCAGTCAAACATTGACTGGTCAACTGGATCCCTCTGGCCCACCTGTCAGTCACTGGGTACACTTTTTGTGTACACTGTGCTGGGTGCGCCTAGCAATTTAGCAATTATTTTCGAATTATAAATAATTCCAGAAATTAATAAAATCTTTAGAAAATCATATATTTTAATCCGTAACTCGGATTAAATTATTTTCAACATGAAAGTTGCTCAGAACGACGAGATGAATCCGGATACGCAGCCCGTTCGTCCGCCACGCATCCCTAGTATAGCAAACATGCAACTTTTCCCCTCCGGTTCATGTGTCCGCAAACGCGAAACACCGGGGATAATTTCCCGGATGTTTCCCCCTTCACCGATACCATCTCGTACCAAGTTAGGGCACACCTAGCTTTACGCTTTGCCATGTCATGCATCGTCATGCATTTGTTTGCATTATATTTATTGTTTCTCCCCCCTCTTCTCTCACTAGACACCGAGACCGACGCCGCTGCTACCTAGTACGACTACGGTGTTGACGACCCCTCTCTCTTGCCAGAGCAACTAGGCAAGCCCCCCTCCCCCCCTTGATCACTAGATATCGCCTACTCTCCTCTATACTGCTTGCATTAGAGTAGTGTAGCCTGTTACTGCTTTCCGTTAATCCTATTCTGATGCATAGCATGTCATTGTTGCTACAACTGTTGATACCTTACCTGCAATCCTAAATGCTTAGTATAGAGTGCTAGTTTATCATTAGTGGCCCTACATTATTGTCCGTCTGCCATGCTATACTATCGGGCCGTGATCACTCGGGAGGTGATCACGGGTATATACTCTATACTTTATACATGATACCTATGGTGATTAAAAGACGGGTCGGCTCGTAGGGGTACCCGCGAGTGGATCTTTGTGGCGGAGCGACAGGGCAGGTTGAGACCACCTAGGAGAGAGGTGGGTGTCGGTGTCAAAACCGGTGGATCTCGGGTAGGGGGTCCCGAACTGTGCGTCTAGGCTAGATGGTAACAGGAGGCAGGGGACACGATGTTTTACCCAGGTTCGGGCCCTCTTGATGGAGGTAAAACCCTATGTCCTGCTTGATTGATATTGATGATATGGGTAGTACAAGAGTAGATCTACCACGATATCAGAGAGGCTAAACCCTAGAAGCTAGCCTATGGTATGATTATGTTGTCGTTTTTGTCCTACGGACTAAAACCCTTCGGTTTATATAGACACTGGAGAGGGTTAGGGTTACACAAGGTCGGTTACAAAGGAGGAGATATCCATATCCGTATTGCCTAGCTTGACTTCCACACCAAGTAGAGTCCCATCCGGGCATGAGACGGAGTCTTCAATCGTGTATCTTCCTAGTCTAACAGTCCGGTCAATGGAGATAGTCCGGCTGTCCGGAGACCCCCTAATCCAGGACTCCCTCAGTAGCCCCTGAACCAGGCTTCAATGACGATGAGTCCGGCGCATAGTATTGTCTTCGGCATTGCAAGGCGGGTTCCTTCTCCGAATACATCACAGAAGAATTTGAATACGAGGATAGTGTCCGACCCTGCAAAATAAGTTCCACATTCCACCGTAGAGAGAATAATATTTTCGCAGATCTAATTTGCTGGCTTGTTTTGGTAGCATGACGTCACATCATGGCCCGGTGATTATTCGAACCGTTTCTTTTAACCAGCCCCGCACATAATGCGAGGCAGTTTTTCGACACGTCTTGTCAAAGCAGAGATCGTGTCCCCTTATTACAGGATTCTCATCAATACCGGCGTGGGTAACCCAACCGCGCCATCAATTGCGGCGCTTGGGGGATAAGCGAGTTTTACCAGGCAAGTGGTGACGCTTAGTTTCGTCCGCGCATATAAAGGGATAAGGACTCTCCTTTCTATCCATGCCTTCTTCCTCCCTTACTCATCCGTTTTCGCACACTCGAGCTCTAGCGCCCAAGTCCGCACTTCCCACCCCAACCTTCTCCTATCATGTCCGGAGCGGGAGGCAGGTGGATGGTCTCCTCCGCCATGGAGGGACACATCAAGAAGCTGCGTGGAGCCGGATACCTAGCGGCGAACATCGCACATCGGCTGCCCGCCGCGTGGCAGATCGTCCCTACCCCGGAACCTCACGAGAGGGTAGTTTTCCTTCACCACTTCCACCGCGGACTAGGGTTTCCCCTCCATCCATTCGTCCGTGGTCTCATGTTCTACTACGGGCTGGACATTCATGATCTGGCCCCGAACTTCATCCTCAACATTTCGGCGTTCATCGTCGTGTGTGAGGCATTCCTCCGCATCCGTCCCCACTTCGGCCTGTGGTTAAAGACCTTCAATATCAAGCCGAAGGTGGTACAAGGCCAACAAGCAGAATGCGGCGGAGCCATGGTGGGCAAGATGCCCAACGTCATATGGCTCGAAGGCTCCTTCATGGAGACAATAAAGGGATGGCAGTCGGCGTGGTTCTACATCACCGAGCCACGCGACGCCAAATGTGTGGCAGCCCCCGAGTTTCGATCCGGATTCCCTACACGGCTCACTTCCTAGAAGGAGAAGGGTCTGTCGTGGGGTTCATCGGTGGAGCTAGACGGACTCCAAAAATGTATCCAAAGTATGGCAAGCAAGAAGCTCAAGCTTGTCAACATAGTCCAAGTTATGCTCATCCGCCGGATCCTCCCGTGTCAACAATGGGATTTTACCTTATGGGAGTTTGACCCAGCCCAGCACCAGACTCTGAGCGAGCTCTTTGATACGATGCACAAGGACGTCTGGAAGGTGTTGTTCAAGGGCGCCGAGGTCCCTCCTTATCTCGCCGAGGATCGTGGACTAAGCGCAAAGCGCCTAGCACGTTCGGTGAGTTCAATACGTCCTGTAAGACATTTATTTTCCCTAGCTTAATTATGTGCGGGGTCTAATCTCCAGGCCTTTGACAGGACTGGGTGGAGATGTCGGGGCAGATCGACTATCCGGCCCCTTTTCCCGAAGAAACTGCGGGCGCTCTCCTGATGGAGATGATGACTCCGGCTCCTTACAAGGTGCCGAAGAAGACCAAGAAGGCCAAGGGAACCCGAAAGAGTTCCCGGTGCCAGGTGTTATCGGACTCATCGTCTGATAACTCTATGGCACACTCCTCCCCCGAAGACGAGGAGGAAGAAGAAGATGCTCCCCTCCATGCGGGGGAGACAAGAAAAGGAAGGTCGCCCCAACTGGGGAGGCCGAAGGGTCCAAGAAGGGAAGGACTCTCCTTCCGGACAGTTCCACCGCTGCCGTCGAAGGCGAAGGCGAGTGGTTGCCCAGGGTCAAGCCCCCGGGGAGATCGTAAGTATTCGGATACCAGAGTAACTCATAGGATTCCTTTGTCGCACTGCTTTCCCTAACGCCGAACGCAATTATGCAGGACGCCACGAGCCAGTATCGATGTATCATCGGACCGCTCCTTGGGCCTGTTGGACATGGATAGAGATCCAGTCTCGATCGCCACCTCCCCTCATCCTGCCGACGACACCGAGGTGTTGTCTCAAGAGGCACCAGATCGAGGGGAGACAGTCTCGGAGGCGCCTCAAGGCGACCTTCCGGACTCCGGGAGCCGAGGGGACGGGGCCCCTGAGAGCTCCGAGTTCAGCCCTCGGCCGAACATCGCGCCAGAACCTCCAGCGGTTCCAAGCTCGGGCAGGCGGCCTCTTTCTAAGAGGGGCAAGACGCCTATGCCAGTGACCTCTGTCCATCCAGAGGCGCTGGACAATCTGCTGGAAGCGCTTCGCAGCGCTTCCATCGACGAGGAGCACCGCACTATCATGAATGCAGTGATCCAGAAGGTTCAGTCCGCCAAGAGCGGATTGACTAAAGCCTGTGCCAGCCTTCTAACAGGCTTCGAGGTAAGTGTTTTAAAGTGTAGTAGAAATATTACCACATAGACAGTAGCCCCTGATGCTTTATTCGGTGTTCACAAAGAAAAGCCGAACAGAGGATCAAATAATATCGCAGGAGTCTAACATAAGTGTGTCAATATGCATATGTAGGCTTCGTTGCTGGCGTCCGCCGCACTAACTGCGGAGGTCGCCGTACTGAAGCAGGACCTCGAGGGGTCCAGGAAAGAGCTCGGCCTTGCCAAGAGGCAGCTCGAGGAGAACAAGGGTAAGTAATACCCTGTCTTATGTATATATAAAATAGGACGCGATTGCAAAATGACAGGATCATCGTATGTTTGCCAGGGGCCATGACCGAGGTGGCGACCCTGAAGCAAGCGCTAACCAAGGCCGAAGATAAAGCGGCCAAGGAGCGCATCGAGAAAGAGAAGCACGAGGCTCGGGTGGGCGAGGTGTAGCAAGAGCTCCAGGCTCTTGTGGCGAAGCACGAGGCGTTGGAGCTTGACTCCAAGACACGGGAGTCTGAGCTTGCCGCGGCCCTCGAGAGTGTAAAAAGTGCCAAGGCCGAAGCCCAAAAGGCCCTCCAAGAGATCGATGCGATGAAGAAGATAGCGGCGGGTAAGGCTTTCTATATGCAAAGCAAGCACGTAAAAGTAAATTACCGATTACTTACCCGGATCCGGAGCTCTTCAGGAGCATTCGCAGATTTGCCCCGCAGTGTGTCCGATGCCGCACAATTTTACCAAGCCGAGGACGGAATCTCAACGGAGAAGGTGTTCTGGTCTCAGTATGTTGAGGCCGAACATCTGGTGCCAATGAGCGACCAGCTGAAGTAGATGGTCGAGCTACATAAGGCGGCCGATCAGGCCATGAAGAGCTTTATAGTCCGGCTGTGGCCTGGCGATGCCCTTCCGAATAGCTTCTTCGGCCTGGTGAGGCGGCTTGTGGATGCCTGCCCGCGGCTGGAGGTCGTCAAGTGATCTGTATGTATTGAAGGTGCACGCCGGCCTTTCGCTCATGTGAAATTGCAGTGGGTCAAGCTAGACGCCATGAAGCTGATCAGGGAGGGGCCGCTGGAGGGCAAGGAGCACCGCCACCCCGAGATGTACTACGAGGGTGTTCTGCCGGGTGCCCGTCTCATCGCGGACGAGTGTTCAAAAGATGTAATATTTGAATGAGACTTGCTCGTTTTATCCTGTATGTATGAAAACTTGTTTCATATGCGCTATGCAATGCTTGTTGGAATTTAAAATATTACCTTCTGTTTGGCTATTTATCCAATCTGAGAGATGGCTAGTCCTCGGCTTCTGCCCCCATGCCACGAGTGCTGGGGTGCTTGGGATAAACCTGAGCACTCTTGTTCCCATGTTTGGGTCCTTCGAGGGAGGTGCTCAGCACAGCGAACAAGGCAACCGAACTAATAATGCTTTATCACTCTCACTTAGCCATAAAATTCTATAACTTTAAATTTCGGCGAAGCCCCTGGTATTCGGAAGGCCGAATTCGGGGCGCGATACACTCCTTTAAGCCGGACAGGGCCGGCCCCTCGCTCTAAGCGGCATAAGTCTTTAGGGACTTGAAAACCTCACCGAACAGCGACCAGTCTCTCGCCTTATCATGACAGTCAGTTTTAGCTTTCTCTACTGAGGTGCTGAACCCAGCAGAACCGGGGCACAATCGCAGTAGTTCTCCTAGCGCTACCTTAGCCGATAGAGCGGAACGTAAGGTACCAAAACATAGGAACCGGGCAAACCCAACATTTGACCAAAGACATGATTCGGAGCCGGTGCATATAATGCTATAAGTTCGGGGTGCCGCACTTGTGAAAGTGTTCGAACTTTTCACACCGCATTGTGGGGAACGTAAGCCCCTGGTGTATTGGTCGTACCATAGTGTACGGTTGCAAGGTGTCATTAATGAACATATATATATAACAAGAATGCAATAATAGTCGTAATGTCATGCATTGTTTATTAAAAAATTGCGTTAAAGCAGAGTGATACAGATAGTGCGATAAGAAAAGAGTAGGACTATGTCCCTTCCAAGGGCAAGCTGAGGAATGATATTAAATTGAATATTTCACTCATTACTGTAATCAACCTAGGAATTCTGTGGTATAACGTAGCTGTCTGCCTCCTTGGTTGCTACATCATGTGTTCGGCAATAGTGCTGCCGGACAATGTTTCCAGAGATTAAGGTCCTAAAAGAAAAAGAAAAATAACCGAACGGGAAGCCCCTAGTGCGGTTTAGGCCGCGTCTTGGGGCGTGCCACAATTGTGCCCCCCTCCCCACCTGTGCCCATGGTATTTTTAATGCATAATTATGTACGCGCGGCACGAGTTTCGCCGCTGGGCTGGGATTGGGGTGGCCGCCGTATTGCTACGCGAGCTCAGATCGTGCCAGGCGGTCTATTTGTCGATTGCCCCGAGCGCACTTGAAGGTGTCCGGGCTGTGAAGCGCCGAACTGGTTGATTGCCTTGAGAGGCTACTTTGCGTTTCTGCTGCGAGGGCTGCGGTGTGCTCCTCTGTTCGGAGAGAGCACTATGTGTTTCCACTGGCTGTAATAACTCCGCGAGGTCCTGGCATCTTGAGCTTGAGGTATGCATAATGTGCTACCGCATTGAATCTAGCAAATGCGGTTCGCCCGAGCAGCGCGTGATAACCACTGCGGAACGGGACTATATCAAAGATTAACTCTTCGCTTCAGAAGTTATCCGGGGATCCGAAGACCACTTCCAGTGTAATTAAGCCTGTGCAATGGGCCTCTACACCTGGAATGACGCCCTTAAAGGTCGTTTTTGTGGGTTTGATCCTTGAGGGGTCAATACCCATTTTGCGCATTGTGTCCTGAGTGAGGTGAAATATGTCGATGATTGGGTCTAGGACCAGTGCGGCGAATCCGCCATGACAGATACTAGTGGGGTGGTCCCTGCGATCAAAGGTGATCGGACAGGAGGACCAAGGGTTGAACTTTGGGGCGACTGGCTCCAACGCATATATGTCCCTGAGCGCACGCTTCCGCTCCCTCTTGGGGATGTGGGTTGCGTATATCATGTTCACCTCCGCACTTGGCGGGGAAACCTCTTCTGTCCTCCAGTGTGCGGCTGCTGGGGCTCCTCCTCGTCATCGCTATGCGGCCCCTTGTCCTTGTTTTCGGCAATTAACTTGCCGGCCTTCTTGAACACCCAACAATCCCTATTGGTGTGATTGGCTGGCTTGTCTGGGGTGCCGTGTATTTGACATGAGTGATCGAGTATACGGTCCAAGCTGGACGGACCCGGCGTACTTTGTTTGAATGGCTTTTTCCGCTGACCGGGTTTAGAGCCTTTGGATCCGGCATTGACTGTCGTATCCTCAGTATTTTCGCTGTTAATGCGGCGCTTATGCTTGTTGCGACGTGACCTGTTATTGCCGTCCTTGGTATCTGAGGTACCATGGTTCTTTGATATGTTATTACTGCGAGCCAGCCAGCTGTCTTCTCCCGCACAAAAGCGGGTCATGAGCGTCATGAGAGCTGCAATAGATTTCGGCTTTTCCTGACCAAGGTGCTGGGCTAGCCACTCGTCTCGAATGTTGTGCTTGAAAGCCGCTAAGGCCTCCGCATCCGGACAGTCAACGATTTGATTTTTCTTCGTAAGGAACCGAGTCCAGAATTGCCTGGCCAACTCTTCTGGCTGCTGAATTATGTGGCTCAAATCATCGGCGTCTGATGGTCGCACATAAGTGCCCTGAAAGGAGTCGGCTGGCAAGCTGTTAAGCCAATGCCGCGCTGGTCCTTTGAGCTTTACTGGGAGGTATTTGATGGCGTGTAAGTAATCGACGTGGGCCATGTTGATGTGAAGGAGGAAATCCTCAATCCATACTGCGGGATCTATTGTGCCATCGTATGATTCAATATTTACAGGTTTGAAACCTTCTGGGAATTGATGTTCCATTACTTCGTCTATGAAGCATAAGGGGTGTGCGACGCCTCTGTATTGGGCTATATCGCGACGCAGCTCGAATGGGTCTTGCCCACTGTGTTCGGCCCGGCCGGATTTGCTTTTACTGTATCCGGCGTGACGTTTGTCGTCTCGCAGAGTGGTGCGCCCTCGTGATCCGTAGATCGATCTTGTATGCTTTGCCTTGTCCTCCAATATGTCTCGTAGGTCTGGCATATCTCCCCATGCCTTTTTATTTGAATGGCGTTGGGGAGGAGGCTGAGGTTTTGGCTGGAATGCCTCTCTATCGCGGCCACGAGGTGGCCGATCGGCCATATCATACGCTTCTTCCTCCAGCCGGGGTAGTAACCTGCGCCTTGGGTAACTCTTGGAGGGGCGCTCGAGTTTATATTCCTCGGCCGCGAGGACTTCAGTCCATCTGTCAGCTAGCAGATCTTGATCAGCTTGAAGCTGCTGCTGCTTGTTCTTCAGGCTATTTGCCGTGGCCATAAGCCGGCGCTTGAAGCGCTCTTGTTCGACGGGATCCTCTGGTATGGAGAATTCATCATCGTCGAGGCTTGCCTCGTCTTCGGAGGGGGGCATGTGATTGTCATCCTCCTCCTCTCCGTCTGCCGCTCTTTGAGGAGAGCTGGCTCCTCCATCCTCCTGCTCTAAATCTTGTTGGAGGGGTTTGTTGTTGTCTTCGGCACTATCCGGAGTGTTATTATCTCATGTGCCGGTATCACCACTTTTGCTTTGGCGGGACTTAGAGCGGCGCCGCTGACGTCGGCGTTTGGGTTGCTTTTTGGAGGGGTCATCCTCCGCTATCCCGTCACCATTGCTTCTTTGGGTGTATCCACCATGTATATGTCATATGATGAGGTGGCTTTCCAGTGCCCTATAGGTGTTGGTTCATGTTCGTCTCCTACATCATCGTCCATACCGTCGATGTCTTCGGAGTCAAAGTCGAGCATGTCGGTTAAATCATCGATAGTGGCTATGAAGTGGGTGGTGGGTGGGCGTCAAATTTCTTCGTCGTCCGCATCCCAATCCTGTTGGCCATAATCCGGCCAGGGCTCACCTGACAAAGAGAGAGACCTTAGCGAATTCAGAATGTCACCGAAGGGCGAGTGCTGAAAGATATCCGTGGCGGTGATTTCCATGATCGACGCCCAATCGGATTCGATTGGCAGGGGCACGGATGGTTCGGAGTCCGGAAAAGAGCCCAGCACCTTGGAGTCACGGGCTGCGCAGAGGGTTAGGCTGGTGTCCGGCTCGATCGCCGTTGAGACTACAGCCCCTGAGGCGGTGTCTAACCACCCGTCCTCACCTGGCGCAGTTGGCTCCGAGCTAAGGGTCAGAGCTGATGCGGGCGCAGCCTCTGGGGTACTGTTCGGCGGTAGAGCTAGGTCATACCCACCGTGACAGTGCGGCGCGCCCGGCTGTGGCTCGAATCCGTCAAAGATCAAGTCTCCGCGGATGTCAGCCGTGTAGTTCAAACTTCCAAATCTGACCTGATGGCCAGGGGCGTAGCTTTCAATCTGCTCCAGATGGCCAAGCGAATTAGCCCGCAGTGCGAAGCCGCCAAATACGAAGATCTGTCCGGGGAGAAAAGTCTCACCCTGGACCGCATCGCTATTGATGATAGTAGGAGCCATCAAGCCTAACGGCGACGACATAGAGGAACTCTCAATGAAAGCACCAATGTCAGTGTCAAAACTGGCGGATCTCGGGTAGGGGGTCCCGAACTGTGCGTCTAGGCCGGATGGTAACATGAGGCAGGGGACACGATGTTTTACCCAGGTTCGGGCCCTCTTGATCGAGGTAAAACCCTACGTCCTGCTTGATTGATATTGATGATATGGGTAGTACAAGAGTAGATCTACCACGAGATCAGAGAGGCTAAACCCTAGAAGCTAGCCTATGGTATGATTGTATGTTGTGGTTGTTGTCCTACGGACTAAAACCCTTCGGTTTATATAAACACCGGAGAGGGTTAGGGTTACACAAGGTCGGTTACAAAGGAGGAGATATCCATATCCGTATTGCCTAGCTCGCCTTCCACGCCAAGTAGAGTCCCATCCGGACACGAGACGAAGTCTTCAATCTTGTATCTTCATAGTCTAACAGTCTGGCCAATGGAGATAGTGCGGCTATTCGGAGACCCCCTAATCTAGGACTCCCTCAGTGGGCCTAGCCCTGGTCGGCGTTTGCGGTTATTTCAAGATAACACATTTAACGAGATCTTGGTATTTGATCTGAGTATGGCTACTGGCCTATACGCACTAACCATCTACGCGGGGACAGTTATGGGCACTTGACGTCGTGGTATCAGCCGAAGCCTTCGTGATGTCAGCGACTGAGCGGCGCGCGCCGGGTTGGACAGGAATGCCTACTCTTGTATAAGGGAGGCTAGGTCTGCTCACCGGCCGCGTACGCAACGTGCAGGTATGCAATGGGCGATGGGCCCAGACCCCTGCACCATAGGATTTAGACCGGCGTGCTGACCTCTCTGTTGTGCCTAGGTAGGGCTGCGACGTGTTGATCTTCCGAGGTCGGGCATGACCCAGGAAAGTGTGTCCGGCCAAATGGGATCGAGCGTGTTGGGTTATGTGGTGCACCCCTGCAGGGAAGTTAATCTATTCGAATAGCCGTGATCTTCGGTAACAGGATGACTTGGAGTTGTACCTTGACGTTATGACAACTAGAATCGGATACTTAATAAAACACACACTTCCAAGTGCCAGATACAACCGGTGATCGCTCTCTAACAGGGCGACGAGGAGAGGATCGCCGGGTAGGATTATGCTACACGATGCTACTTGGTGAACTTATCATCTACTCTCTTCTACTGCAGCAAGATGGAGGTTACCAGAAGCGTAGTCTTCAAAAGGACTAGCTATCCCCCTCTTATTCCAGCATTCTGCAGTTCAGTACACATATGATACCCTTATTCCATTTGATACCAATGCATACATATGTAGTGTAGCTCCTTGCTTGCGAGTACTTTGGATGAGTACTCATGGTTGCTTTGCTCCCCCTTTTCCCCCCTTCCTATACTCAATTGCTGCGACCAGACGTTGGAGCCCAGGAGCCAGACGCCACTGTCGATGACGACTACTACTACTCGGGAGGTGCCTACTACTACATGCAGCCCGCTGACGACGACCAGGAGTAGTTTAGGAGGATCCCAGGTAGGAGGCATGCGCCTCTTTCGATCTGTATCCCGGTTTGTGCTAGCCTTCTTAAGGTAAACTTGTTTGACTTATGTTTGTACTCAGATATTGTTGCTTCCGCTGACTCGTCTATGATCGAGCTCTTGTATTCGAGCCCTCGAGGCCCCTGGCTTGTAATATGATGCTTGTATGACTTATTTTATTTGTAGAGTTGTGTTGTGATATCTTCCCGTGAGTCCCTCATCTTGATCGTACACATTTGCGTGTATGATTAGTGTATGATTGAATCGGGGGCGTCACAAGTTGGTATCAGAGCTGACTGCCTATAGGAATCCCCCTTCCACACTCCTTGGCCGAAGTTGAGTCTAGACATTACTAAAACTTTTACTGACATGGCTGTGTGCCTTACGGGCCCACGTCTCCATCTGGTTGGTATTAGTATCTTTTACTCCTCGATCCTTACTCTGGGACTCTGAACTCTCTTCTATTCGGGTTAAACGATTTGACTAACTTTAACATTAGGATCCCGTGACCACGTTCACTCCAAAGCTGGATAAGCCTTAGCTATTCTTTAGAGTAGTATATTGAACATTATCCGCACTATCATTTGACTTCTTTGAAACATCTTTGTTTTCAGATGGAACCCATGAGACAGGTCGTGCGCCACACGACGACCATTGGTGCCTCAGGATCACCTGCTGTGTTGGTTGAGATGATGACCTATCCGGGTTATCGCTGGCACCCTGAGTACATCATCTATGAGGAGTACCAGGACTTCAACCAGGAGCAGTACCGTGCCATCGTCCACCTCTACTCTCGGGAGTATGACTCCACTACCGTGCTGCACACTGATCATGGTGTTGGAGTCACTATCGACATGGCGGTCCACGATGCTGCTTATGCTGCTCTGACACGTCTTCATGGAGAGTGTCAGGAGTTGGACACCTCCCCCTTCAGGCACATTGCTATCGCATCCGATGTTGGTGCGGAGGGATACTACACTGCTGCCTACTCCACTGTCACCCGAGAGCCCTTCTACCATCAGAACCTGGTTCTGCATGCTGATGGGGTGGATAGAGCTAACCGAGCTCTTCGCCACGAGCTGTACACCACCCGTCAGCACCTGTACCGTGCTCTGACGCTGTTGCACCCCTCTGTCCGATCTGGTGATCTGTCGCGTTCTGCGATCTACCCTGCCAGGACCGTGATGCCCCAGGGCGTCGGCTGGCCAGATGTGGGAGGCTACTCTCCCACACTTGGTCCTCTCCTGCCACCTGCACGTCGGGTTCCGCACCAGAGTATCCGCGGACCCCAGGCTACTCGTGTGGAGGTCTTCCCTTCGCGTCACTACCAGCTGTCAGGTTACACCTACCTCCACAGTTCCTCCTGGGACTGATGTAGGCTTGCTTGTTAGTGTTAGATGCATTCGCCGCGAGCCTGCGTGCCGCCTATGATGTTCTTAGTCCGTGTATGGAACTCTGTGTGCCGAACTCTATGCATGATCACTTTTGTAAGATGTGCCAACTACTATGTAGTATCTACCGTGTTCCTTTCATTATGCATGTTTCATCATGAATGATTCTTGTCCTCGCAATTTCTCAATGCTGAACTACTCCTGTTATATATTAGCAGGATGGTTAGACCAGGTGGTCGTGGTCGTTGTGACACCCCAAAATTTTTAACCTTGTTTTATTAATTAAAAATTTTCCAGGAAATTTAAACTTTTAATTTTCTGGATTTTCTTTTGATTTCAGAGCCATCCTTTTCCTTATTATGGAGTTTTTACCTCAAGTGAAAAACTTTCCAAAAATATTATTGGACTTGTCAAACCTCTCAAGAAAACATTTCTACTATCAGTGGAATTGATTTGCACAATTATTTCTCTCTGAGCTTTATTCCCTAAAATGATTCTTCCTTTAGTTTTGGAGCTCTTTTGAACTACAACCACTTGATAAATTCACTTAAAATTCTGACCAAAATTGGGAGATGTCATGTGATGTTTTTAAATCACTTTTATGCAAAAATATCTTTTATTCATGAAATATTTTGAGCTCTACACCCAATTTTCTTCTCTGGTCCAGAGTGCAATTTTGCACTACAACCCATTTAAATACTTCCTTCTAGCCTCCACCAAAATTATGAGATGTTAGTGGTAGCATGCAATTCAACTTCATGCAAAAACCTAATGTTGTTCTTTGAAAATTTGGAGTGAATCAACATCTTTTCCATTCTGGTCCAGCATTGTGATTTCTACTGCAACCCTATTTATAATTTGCTCTAGTACTCTTGAGCTTTCTCCTGCTTATAGCCCATGCTATAAAACCCTTAAGTCCAGAAGAGTGGACCCATTGGAGAATTTTTAGTGCATGCAACCATGCCTTTTTCTTTCTGTCCAAAACTGATGTTTTGCAAAACTTGCCCTAACAAGTTTCTGATTTTGTCAAACTAACCTCACCACCCTCTCTTTCACCTAATGAGACCACCATCTGAAGATTTTGGCCACTCCAAGAAATGCCTAGGTACCTGTGGCATTTTGTCAAACACCTAGAGAGCATGGACAGTTTTGGCATGAGTTTATGTTTGCTTTTTGAACCTGATTCCCTGACCAAACCAGCATGTCCCATGGATTTTCCCTAGCCTACAACCCCACCCTACTAACTCTCTTGTGGTTTAGAGCCCCCTAGCATGCATTAGCATTTCGTCGAGCATGTTCCGTGCGTGCTCTAGGCGCGAGCAGAGCACGCGTTTTGCACGTGCCGCGCCCGAGCCAACGCGTCGCGCCCCTGGTTTGCCCTCACTGCAGAACCACGCCACGCACTCCCCCTACTCACCGCAACACGCCAAGCAGCCCCTCGCCACGTCTCCGGCAAGCCAGGAGCTAGCCGCCACTGCCGCCCGACAGCCTCTGCACTGGTCGGCGCCGCCCGAGCCTCTCCCGCTCGCCACCTGCCCCCTGGAGCAGCGCGAGCTCATCCGCAAGCGTGTCCCCTAGCACACGTCGCCGCCACGTCGCCCTAGCTACAGAATGGCAGTCGCCGGAGACCTTATCCACGGCCGCCGCGGAACCGCCTTGACTCGCCTATAAAAGGAAGCCCCGAGCTCGTCCCCACGGGCAGGCAGTCTCAAGCCATCTCCCTAGGACCCCCGTTGGCCAGCAATCGAACCGGGAAGGCCGTCTTCCCCGACTCCAGCCAGTTCGGCCACCGCCGCCTGCCGGCTTCGTTCTTCACAACCAGAGCCTCCCCGGCCCTCCTAACACCACCAACAGACTCCACTCCATCTTGCGGAGCCGCCCAGACCCCAGCTGCGACGGAGAGCCACCGAAGCCACAAATCCACTTTGCTCCCGAAGCCACCGGCGGCCGCAAAGCTCGTCGACGGCAATTCCCTCCACCCCCGACGACCCTACAACCACCAGAGTGACCGCCTCGGCCCCCTGAGCCCGCGGGTGACCTCTGTTTCTCGAACGGTGCCGCCGTTTGCCGGCGAGCGTCGCCGGAGTTCCGCCCCCTCTCGGGCAGAGGAAGAGGAGGGAAGGTGGACTAGTCAAACCTGACTAGTGGGCCACCTGGACCCACTGTCAGTGACTCCCCGCGCGATCCACGCTGGATAAGTGGAAACGTATTTTCCAGAATACGCCTTCGACGTGGTCAGCTCGAAACGTTTTTCTTTTTTTATGTTTTATTTTAAAAACAGATTTTGACCAAAACTTTGACTGCCTATAAATTTTTAATTATAACTCCAAATGAGTTGATTCTTTTTCCTACCTTCCTCAAATTTTTTCTAGTTTATTTTCAGATTTATTTCAAAATATTTCAGACAACTTTTTGGTACTGTTTTTGAAACTATATGTTGATTCAAAAATATTTTAAATAGGATTTTGGAGAGAGATAAGAAAACTTTCAAAAGTTTTGGAGTGCACCCTGCCTTTCCACAACTTGAAGGCAAGCATCCTGAACCCTGGCATAATATTTTGATGTGTTGGTTGACACGATTATAACACCACCTTATTTCGGAAAACTCGTCATTTTATGTGGTGATACGATCCTTTGCATGAAGGAATATTAGTGATTTCCTTGCTGTTGGAAATGAATATACTTGTGATGGTAATCATCCTCATGTGCCTTGCATGCATGCCAGAAAGGAATCCGGGAAAGCCTCTGCCTTCGGTAGGCGTGAGCTTATCGCCGGTCTCCGTCGGGACGGTTATGTCCGGTATGGCATAGTAAGGTATATTGAGTGGTGATTTTGTTGGTTGAAATATATTTGTTATACATGTCATGCAGGGAATTTATAAACCTCCCGAGTCGACCATAGATCGAGTCTTGTTCCAGTAACCCCCATACTTGTTTTGTACTACCACTTGTCCCTGCCGCAGGTAGGGTACGGTTCAGTAAGTCATCAACCCCTTTCAAGCACACACCGTACAGAGAGGCCATGGTGGAAGATACCAGTTATAGCCGGTAGGCAGGCCACCTGGTCCGGGGGCATGGGTGTTTCCGGTTGGGACCGAGAGGGGAGGCCACCCCTTAGAGCGCGCGATATAAATTTGATCCCATGCTACGCGAGGTTGTAGCCTCCCCACTTAGAGTTTTGCTTGACAGGTGTCGTGGGTGATTCCAGACACCGGTGAGTTAAGCTGGTGTGTGCAAGTCAGGTGTGTTTTCAATTAAAAGACCGTAGACGGAATTAGTCCCGATAGACTAAAGGAATCCGTTACTCGTGGGTAAAGAGTACACCCTCTGCAGAGATTAAACCTATTCAAATAGCCGCGTCCATGGTTAAGGATTACAGTCTGGGATGGGTCAAGGGTTGGTCTTAGTGTCGGTCTTCGGAGGAGAAATTGATAAACCAGAACTTGGATTGTGACTTGTGAAGCTTATGATTATTATTATTATGGACTAACCCATTATATCATTGAGTATCCCTGGGACGGTTCTACCTCCTGGATATTCATTGTGATTATTTATTTTATAAGCCCTTTATGTGGTGTCGCTGAGACGCCCGACTGTGGCACTGCTTGTTATTTATTTACTTTATAAGCCCTTTATGTGGTGTCGCTGAGACGCCCGACTGTGGCATTGTTTGTTATTTATCTACTTTATAAGCCCTTTATGTGGTGTCGCTGAGATGCCCGACTGTGGCATTGCTTGTTATTTATTTACTTTATAAGCCCTTTATGTGGTGTCGCACAGACGCCCGACTGCGGCATTTTATTCCTACTCCATTATTGCTTATTCATGTTGCATATAAATAACCTGCTTGCTTGCATAAAAGATGTTTTATTTATGACTGGCGATGTGATCATAGAATATTTCAGTGCATGATCATCAATTATATTAATCCAGTGTTCATAATGTTTGCAAGTACATTCAAAGTACTCACTGGCTTGTCCCTGGCTATTGTCTTGGCCAGATTTCTGCATGGAGAGGAGCGTTGCGATGGCAGCCCCGGAAACTAAGCAACGGTGATAGCAGCCTCGCGAAGATAGGAGTTGACCTGGTCAGCTGTTCCTGTGGGAAATGGAGTCCCATAGACACTGATGATCCACAAACCGCTTCCGCCATCAACCACTAGAAACCATTTGTTGTACTCATAGGCCACAATGGTCTTGTGCGACATATTTTGTACTTTTCTTGGAATTTTTGTATCAAGTTTGTGTCTCGCCAGCTAACAGTAATCCTGGGGCTGGTGAGCATAAGGGCCATTTTCTGGGAAGTCAATACCCCGAAAATCCGGTCCCGACAGTCGTGGTGGCAACGCCCCACCACCGCCTGAGTACATGGCTGGTATGATCCAACAGCTTGAGATGAATCGCTAGTTCATGGAGAATATGATGGCTCAGTTTCCTTGCCCCAATATGAACCAGCAGCCAACCCCAGTAACTCTGCAGGATTTCATGCGCCTGAACTCAACTGTGTACCGCAGCTCAACTCAGCCTCTGGATGCTGATGACTGGCTCCGTGACATCACCTATGAGATGGAGTGTGCTGATGTAGCCCCTGCCAGCTATGTCACCTTTGCTTCCTTCTTCCTGAAGGGACCCGCTACTCAATGGTGGGACAGCCACAGGCGTACTTTTCCAGTTGGAACAATCATCACCTGGCCAGACTTCCAAGACGCTTTCCGTGCTCGCTTCATTCCTCAGGGAGTCATGGACCGGAAGAAGCGTGAGTTTGGCAACCTCACTCAGGGCAACAAAACTGTGGAAGCTTATCAGCGGGAGTTTCTAGATCTGTCCCGCTATGCTGAAGAAGACATTGCAACGGATGCACGCAGACAGGAGAAGTTCCGTGATGGCCTTCAAGCTGACATCAAGCTCGCACTTCTAGTGCATGACTTTTCTAATTTTGCCACCCTGGTGAACAAGGCCATCAATGTCGAAACTGGTCTGCAGGATTACCAGAGCTCTCACAGGCGCAATCGTGACACGGGCTCATCTTCGGGCCTGTCTTCGCAGAAGCGTAAGATATGGATTCCCAACAGCATGTACCAGCCAATTGCACCTGCCCCAAGGCAGTCCTATGCTGCACCTCGTCTGCCTACTCCTCCAACTAGGCAGCCAAGGCTTCCAGCTCCACCACCCCAAGCTCCTGTTCCCACTCCCAATAATGGTCTGTGCTTCAGGTGTGGTCAACCAGGGCACCGTGCTAGGGAATGCAACCAGAACCAGAATCAACTGGCCCTCCCTGCAGCTGGCCGTGGAAACAACCAGCCTCGCAACAACAATGACAGGTCTTATGGTCGTGTTCATGCCAACCACGTTGATCTTAATGAAGCTCAAGATCATCCTGCTACTGTGATGGGTACACTCCTCGTAAATTCAGTACCTGCATCTGTTTTATTCGATTCAGGAGCATCGCATTCATTCATGTCAGAAGATTTTGCATACAAGCATGACGTTAAATGTGAGGAGATGAACACTTCGGTATTGGTAAAAACCCCTGTGGGACAATGCCAAACCTCACTGGTTGGCATCGACGTCCCTGTGGAAACCGAAGGGCTGGAATTCTATGCCTCTCCCATTATCCTGAAGTCGTCTAACATCAACCTCATTCTGGGAATGGATTGGTTGAAAGCGCATACTACTTCTATAGTTTGTGCCACTAAGGTTGTCCATCTGCTACACCCTTCTGATGAAATAATAGCTTACCAAGCTCATCTAGTTCAGAACACCGAGGCATGGCTTTATGCCTTGAATGCATTGAATGCTGCACCACTCGAGGGCATTGAAAACATTCCCGTCGTTCGTGAATTCCAAGACATCTTCCCAGAAGAACTTCCAGGGATTCCCCCAGCTAGAGCTGTCGAATTCATCATCGACTTGAAACCCGGCACCACCCCTATAGCTAAACGACCCTACAAGATGCCGCCGCATGAACTCATTGAGCTTAAGGAGGAAATCGACAAATCTCTTGTCAAAGGTTTCATTCACCCAAGTTGCTCTCCTTGGGGAGCACCTTCTCTCTTTGTTAAGAAGGATGGGACAAACCGATTAGTCCAAGACTACCATCCTATAAACCAAGCTACCATTCAGAATAAATATCCTCTTCCTCGGATCAATGATCTTTATGATCAACTGGCTGGTTCATCAGTGTTCTCCAAACTCTACTTGAGGTTGGGTTACCACCAGATCCATGTTCGTGAAGAGGACATCCCAAAAACCGCCTTCATGACTCGGTATGGATCATACGAGTACACCGTCATGTCATTCGGCTTAACGAATGCTGCAGCCACTTTCTCTCGCCTGATGAATTATATATTCATGGATTACCTCGAAAAGTTCGTCGTGGTTTATCTGGATGATATCCTGGTATTTTCAAAGAATAAAGAAAAACATGCTGAACATCTTCGTCTTGTGCTGGAAAAGCCTCGAGAGCACCAACTCTATGCTAAGTATTCCAAGTATGAATTCTGGCTCCCCGAAGTAACCTATCTTGGGCATGTCATCTCCAAGGATGGTATTGCCGTCAACCCTGAACGAGTTCAGGCTATTCTTGATTGGACTCCTCCGAAGAATGTCAAGCAAGTCCGAAGTTTTCTCGGTCTTGCTAGCTATTGCCGTCCATTCGTCGAGAACTTCTCGAAGATTGCCAGGCCTCTGACTAATCTGTTGCATAAGGGTGTCAAGTTTGACTGGACAGACAAGTGTCAGGAAAGTTTCCAGGCGCTCAAAGACAAGTTGACTTCTGCCCCAGTGCTTGCTCCACCTGATACTAAGAAGGACTTAGTCATTTACTGCGATGCTTCCCGTCAAGGATTAGGCTGTGTCCTAATGCAAGAGCGCAGAGTGATTGCTTATGCCTCTCGTCAACTGCGCCCTCACGAAGAAAACTACCCAGTTCACGACCTCAAGCTTGCTGCTGTCATTCATGCACTGAAGCAGTGGCGACATTACCTTCTCGGTAATCATTGTGAGATCTTCACCGACCACCAAAGTCTGAAGTATCTGTTTACTCAGCCAGATCTGAACCTCCATCAGAAGAGATGGATGGAGACTGTTGCAGACTTTGACGTGGGTATATCCTATACCCCCGGCAAGGCTAATGTAATGGCTGATGCCTTGAGCCGCAAGTCTTACTGCAACCACCTCCAGGTTCACAAAGTTCAGCCCTCGCTTGTCAAAGAATTTAGAAAGCTGAACCGTCATATTGTTCCTCCTGGAGCACTCGCTCCCCTCCCCCGGAGTTCCGCAAGATGAATCTTCTTGTTGTTGCTAAGGGTTCTCTAAATACCCTGGCTGTCATACCAGATCTCGTAGCTGGTATAAAGACTATTCAAGGTTATGACTCTGAAGTCCATAAGATTAAACGCCATCTAGCAGAAGGAAAGCCCTCATTCTTCACTATCGCCGATGATGGCGCCTTGTAATTCAAAGGCCGCCTAGTGGTACCATGTTCGAAGAAAAACCTCGATAAGACTAAAAGGGTTATGAAAGAAGCTCATGATACGCCTCTGTCCATCCATCTTGGTAGTACAAAGATGTACCAGGATATTCGTCAAAGATTCTGGTGGTCTAATATGAAGCAGGACATTGCTCGTTATGTTGCTGAGTGTGACTTTTGCCGTCATATCAAAGCTGAGCATGAAAGGCCTGCTGGAACTCTGCAACCTATCTCTATTCCTGAATGGAAATGGGAACATGTTGAAATGGACTTCGTCACTGGATTTCCCAAATCGCAGAAAGGTAATGATGTTATTCTTGTCGTCATTGACCGGCTTTCTAAAGTTGCACATTTTCTGGCGGTCAAAGAGACAATCACTGCTAGTCAGCTTGCTACTCTCTACATGGCCAGAATTGTTTCACTTCACGGTATTCCACTGGTTATCAGTTCAGACCGTGGCAGTTTATTCACTTCAAGATTTTGGGAAAGCTTCCAAGAAGCTATGGGAACTCACTTGTCGTTCAGTACGGCGTTTCATCCTCAGTCGCAAGGACAGGTTGAACGTGTCAACCAAGTTCTCGAAGACATGCTTCGAGCTTGTGTAATTTAATTCGGCAAGAAATGGGAGGAATCTCATCCATATGCCGAGTTCTCTTATAATAATAGCTATCAAGCTAGTCTGAAGATGTCCCCCTTCGAAGTGCTATATGGACGAAAGTGTCGAACCCCTCTGAACTGGTCAGAAACTGGGGAACGTCCACTCTTCGGTCTGGATATTATCCAACAGGCCGAAGAACAAGTTCGCATTATTCGCGAGAATCTCAAGACTGCTCAGTCACGTCAGAAAAGTCAGTATGACCGTCATCACCAAGACATGGTCTATCAACCTGGCAAAAAGGCTTATCTTCGAGTTACACCAATGAAGGGTGCTCACCGCTTCGGGATCAAGGGCAAGCTAGCTCCTCGCTATATTGGCCCATTCACTATTCTCGAAAGGCATGGAAAAGTGGCAAATCAACTGGAGCTTCCACCGAACCTTTCTCAGGTTCACGATGTGTTCCATGTGTCACAACTCCGACGATGCTTCAAGGATCCAATCCGAGCAGTCGATCATGAAGTGCTCGAGTTGCAACAGGACCTCTCCTATAAAGAGCATCCGGACCGCATTCTCGACCAAGCTGAATGCCACACACGTCAGAAGGCGATCAAGTTCCTCAAGGTCCAGTGGTCGAATCACTCTGAAGACGAAGCCACCTGGGAACGCGAGGATCGTCTTTGCGATGAATACCCCGCACTGTTTCCTTCTACCTCCTAAATCTCGGGACGAGATTTCTTGTAGTGGAGGAGAATTGTGGCGCCCGGATAATTAAGCTACAGTAAACCTCTATTAATGATGCCACGTCACCATGGTTACTATTGTCAATCTCGCGTTAGTTCAAAACTGATTCGAAATTCAAATTCAAAAATATGTCAAACAACAAAAGTTTTCAAAAGTTGTAACAAAATGTTCGGGCGGTGCTGAATATTACAAGGGTAATTATAGTAAAGAAAACACAATTTATAAAATCCTTAAATGCCCTAAAATTAATGAAGACAGAAAAGAAAAAGAAATAAAAGAAAAGGAAAATACAAAAGAGAAAACAAACAAAAAAAGAAAAGGAAAAGAAAACCCCCTTGGCCATTTGCGCCAGACGGCCCAGCCGGCCAGGCCACCAACCGGCCCAACCCCTCCCCTCCATAACCCCACCAGGGGGAAACCCTAAGCGACACCTCCCACTCACCCCCCCCCCCCCCCCCCCCCCCCCCCCCCCCCCCCCCCCCCCCCCCCCCCCGCCAGCCCCCACCTCCCGATCCGATCTGGATCTCGAGGAGGGGATCGAACCGCCCCGACCCCGTCGCCCTCGCTCGCCGCGACGACCGCATGCGCGCACCTCGGAACCCGCCGACCCCGCCCCGCGCCAAGACGCCACCTCGCTGGCATGCCTCCTCTACGCCGTCGTCGCCGTCTTCCTCCTAAACCCACGTTGCCCCGTTCTCGGCGAACCACCGTGAGCCCCGACCTCTTCTCTCCTCTTCTGTCGCGCACCGGCCAGCACGACCTCGTTAGGCTAGCCATCGCCGTGCCCGCGCCGTCGCCCCACTGACGCTACTGCTCCCCGCCCCCCATGCACATCGCCGCACCCCGTTTTCCCCGCTCGGGCGAGGTCCGCGCGGCCCACGGCTGCCTATTGCCGTTGTTTGCGCCGCCGGCGCGTGTGGTCACCGCACTCTCCTACCGCGCCCCCCCACTCTCTGCTGCTTCTGTTGTTGTCGCCGCCACCACCATCTGCAGCCGCTGCGAGCCGCCCGTGTGCCGTTGCATGCTTCCGTCCCTCGCGCGCGCGCCCGCGCCCTCCTGCGCCGCTGCCTCCTCCCCGCGCTCGGCTACGTCGCGCCTCGCGCCCACCTGCATCGCGCCTCGTGCGCCCCACCTGCCGCAGCCCCGCCGGGCCTCCACGCGCGGCCATGCTCGCCGCCGGCAGGCCGCCTTGGCCACTAGCATCGCCCCGCCGCACTCCCTGCGGGCGAGCGCCCGCCTAGGCGCACATCGCCCTTCGCCCGTTAGCCGTCGTGCCTGTAACCGCGTGCCCGCTGAGGCCTCTGGGCCCATGACACGAGGGGCCCACCCCTGAGAACGAAAATGAAAATAAATATGAAAATAAAAATAAAAATAATTAATTAATTAATTAATTAAAGAATTAATTAACTTAATTAATTTTGATTAATTAGACTAAAACAACTAATTAAGCCTGACTAATTAAACTAATTAACCTAAACCCTAATTAACTAAAACAGTCAATGACAGGGGGGTCCCACCCCTGTTGACCAGTCAAACGTTGACTGGTCAACTGGGTCCCTCTGGCCCACCTGTCAGTCACTGGGTACACTTTTGTGTACACTGTGCTGGGTACGCCTAGCAATTTAGCAATTATTTTCAAATTAAAAATAATTCCAGAAATTAATAAAATCTTTAGAAAATCATATCTTTTAATCTGTAACTCGGATTAAATTATTTTCAACATGAAAGTTGCTCAAAACGGCGAGACGAATCCGGATACGCGGCCCGTTCGTCCGCCACGCATCCCTAGCATAGCAAACACGCAACTTTCCCCCTCCGGTTCATCTGTCTGAAAACGCGAAACACCGGGGATAATTTCCTGGATGTTTCCCCCCTTCATCGGTACCACCTCGTACCGCGTTAGGGCACACCTAGCCTTACGCTTTGCCATGTCATGCATCGTCATGCATTTGTTTGCATTATATTTATTGTTTCTCCCCCTCTTCTCTCGCTAGACACCGAGACCGACGCCGCTGCTACCCAGTACGACTACGGTGTTGACGACCCCTCTCTCTTGCCAGAGCAACCAGGCAAGCCCCCCCCCCCCCTTGATCACCAGGTATCACCTACTCTCCTCTATACTGCTTGCATTAGAGTAGTGTAGCATGTTACTGCTTTCCGTTAATCCTATTCTGATGCATAGCGTGTCATTGTTGCTACAACTGTTGATACCTTACCTGCAATCCTAAATGCTTAGTATAGGGTGCTAGATTATCATCAGTGGCCCTACATTCTTATCCGTCTACCATGCTATACTATCGGCTCGTGATCACTCGGGAGGTGATCACGGGTATATACTCTATACTTTATACATGATACCTGTGGTGATTAAAAGACGGGTCGGCTCGTAGGAGTACCCGCGAGTGGATCTTTGTGGCGGAGCGACAGGGCAGGTTGAGACCACCTAGGAGAGAGGTGGGCCTGGCCCTGGTCGGTTTTCGCGGTTATTTCAAGATAACACATTTACCGAGATCTTGGTATTTGATCTGAGTCTGGCTACTGGCCTATACGCACTAACCATCTACGCGGGGACAGTTATGGGCACTCGACGTCGTGGTATCAGCCGAAGCCTTTGTGATGTCAGCGACTGAGCGGCGCGCGCCGGGTTGGACTGGAACGCCTACTCTTGTATAAGGGAGGCTAGGTCTGCTCACCGGTCGCGTACGCAACGTGCAGGTCTGCAATGGGCAATGGGCCCAGACCCCTGCGCCATAGGATTTAGACCGGCGTGCTAACCTCTCTGTTGTGCCTAGGTAGGGCTGTGACATGTTGATCTTCCGAGGCCGGGCATGACCCAGGAAAGTGTGTCCGGCCAAATGGGATCGAGCATGTTGGGTTATGTGGTGCACCCTTGAAGGGAAGTTAATCTATTCGAATAGCCGTGATCTTCGGTAACAGGACGATTTGGAGTTTTACCTTGACCTTATGACAACTAGAACCGGATACTTAATAAAACACACCCTTCCAAGTGCCAGATACAACTGGTGATCGCTCTCTAACAGGGCGATGAGGAGAGGATCGCCGGGTAGGATTATGCTACACGATGCTACTTGGTGAACTTACCATCTACTCTCTTCTCCCGCTGCAAGATGGAGGTTACCAGAAGCGTAGTCTTCGAAAGGACTAGCTATCCCCCTCTTATTCCGACATTCTGCAGTTCAGTCCACATATGATACGCTTATTCCATTTGATACCAATGCATACATATGTAGTGTAGCTCCTTGCTTGTGAGTACTTTCGATGAGTACTCACGGTTGCTTTTCTCCCCCTTTTTCCTCTTCCTATACTCAATTGCTGCGACCAGACGTTGGAGCCCAGGAGCCAGACGCCACTGTCAATGACGACTACTACTACTCGGGAGGTGCCTACTACTACGTGCAGCCCGCTGACGACGACCAGGAGTAGTTTAGGAGGATCCCAGGCAGGAGGCCTGCGCCTCTTTCGATCTATATCCCGGTTTGTGCTAGCCTTCTTAAGGCAAACTTGTTTAACTTATGTCTGTACTCAGATATTGTTGCTTTCGCTGACTCGTCTATGATCGAGCTCTTGTATTCGAGCCCTCAAGGCCCCTGGCTTGTAATATGATGCTTGTATGACTTATTTTATTTGTAGAGTTGTGTTGTGATATCTTCCCATGAATCCCTGATCTTGATCGTACACATTTCCGTGTATGATTAGTGTACGATTGAATCGCGGGCGTCACATACTTATTGTATGCTTGTTTGTTTGCGATAGAGTACCCGGAGTGCGCCGCTTGCTACTTCGAATCGCTAGGTTTTGCGGATCATCAGCAAGGCAAGTAACACTTTGATCATACCACCTACTACCCAGTTTTTATTGCATTAGATCAATCCTCACACATTGCATGATTAAGATCTAATTAAATTGTGGGTTTGGGAAGTAGATGAGGTAGTACCTATTACCTGTTATTATCAAACCTTTGGGAGTTACTTCTACGTTGCTTATTATGATATGCTATGCTAGTAGACGTGGATTGGGTGAGTGTATCCATGACAGATGTGAGATTGTTAAATTAATGGTTTATCTAAGGTGGCAACTGAAATACACATCTGGGTGGATTGAGGCACGTGGGTATTCCAGCGATTGCCAGTTTTCTTTTGGACCGCCACCCAGGCTCAAAGGGATCATGAGATTATTCATGCTAGAAACTTCTGTGTGCAGCCACAAGCTACTATGGGCTCTAGCATAGTTGATTAAGTCGTGCGAACTCTTACAGTGGTAGACTACCAGATGTAGGGGAAAGTAGGTGTAACGGTCTACCCGATCGTAAGGTGCTAGCGCTTCTGAAAGACTATGTATCGGTCATCCGGTTCTCAAACACCATGTAGTGCGAGAAATCAAACGGAGGAGATCGAGTCTTGTGGGGAAAAGTGCGCAAACTTCTGCAGAGTGTATAAACTAATCATGGTTAGCCGTGTCCCCGGTTATGGACATCTTGAGTATCTAGTATCTGGATTATCATGTGAATCTCATCATGTTACTCTAAAATTAATTTGTTGGGTTTTGTTTAATGATGATTCTTAATTGGGATTGAGAATGCTGTCAACCATTCTCAATGTTTAACAACTACCATGATAGTTAAATCAAAATTTATTCCTTTGCAGTAGGGAAAAATTGGCTTTACGCAAACCTGTAACCATAGAGCTTTCCACCAGCCAAATATGCATATAGTATAGCCTATTTCTTCCAGTACTCTCTATGTGTTACATTGCCAGCATATTCCATGTGCTGACCCATTTCGGGCTGCAACGTTAATGTTGCATACTTTTTAGACGATGATTAAGGTGCTTTTAGGTCGTGGTTCTATACTCAGTGATGCCGTTGGAGTTGATGGACTCACTTATCTTCCAAGCCTTCCGCTGTTATCGTTATTAGATGGCCTTAAGCCATATCTATTGTAATAAGTTCTCTTTTGAGACTCTCGATGTAATAAGTGTGTGATTACTACTCTATTATAAATCCTTCAAGTACTGTGTGGTGTCAGCATTACTGATCCAGGGATGACACTTGAGCACAGAGATTGGACCATTTGAGGTCTGGTCGCTACAATAAGATAGTTGAAAAATTGGCCAAGGGAGTCAAGGGCTACCTCCGACTCAGAAACATCATCTAGCAGGAACATGTCAGATGCAGTCTTCTTCTTCTTGGGCTTCCGGGTCGTTTCCCTGGCAGCTATGGCAGCAGCCCTAGCCTTCTTGGCAGCTTCATGATCATACTTGGCCTTCCAGAAGTCAGATTTGGCATGTAAACTAATAAACAGGGTAAAAAGTCATGCAAGTATTCAAACTACTAAGGAAAACACAAAAGAGAAAGAGGTCAGGGGTTTTTTCTCCTCTGGTGTCGGGTTAAGTTTGCAGAAGGGGTTTAATCCAACCTTACAGGAGTCCTCGTATTTTCCATTCACGGGGATGGTTGACATTGCAACAATGTCTTCTTCAGTTAGTTGTACATAGCTGTGACGCAGAGAATCATCTGGGCCTCCGCCATATTCATACATCAATTTGGATCGACGGCTTAGAGGGATGATGTGACACCCCCAATTTGACCGTACACTAATCATACACGCAAATGTGTACGATCAAGATCAAGGACTCACGGGAAGATATCACAACACAACTCTAGACGCAAATTAAAATAATACAAGCTTTATATTACAAGCCAGGGGCATCGAGGGCTCGAATACACAAGAGTCAGTGGAAGCAACATTATCTGAGTACAGACATGAGTTAAACAAGTTTGCCTTAAGAAGGCTAGCACAAAAACAACATCGATCAAAAAGGAAAGGCCTCCTGCCTAGGATCCTCCTAACTACTCCAAGTCGTTAGTGGCCGTCATGTAGTAGTAGGCGTCCTCGTGGTAGTAGTAGTCATCAGTGGTGTCATTTGGCTCCTGGGATCCGTCATCTGGTCGCAACAATCGGGTATGGGGGAAAAGAGGTAACAAAGCATCCGTGAGTACTCATCTAAAGTACTCGCAAGACTTACATCAGATCTAAACTAAGTATGCATCTGTATCAAAGGAAAATGGTTGTATCTGTGGGCTAAATTGCAGAATGCCAAAAGAGTAGGGGAAAGCCTAGTCCTATCGAAGACTAGCATCTTCATCAGCTTCAAGCAACATGCAGCATCAGAAGGGATAAGAGTAGCATAAAGTAAAGTAAAAGTAGTAGTGTTGTCAACCTCGGCCGGAGATCCTTCCTTGACTCCCTGCGAGAAACAAATCCCAGAGCCATACTATCCATTTCTCATCACAAGTATTCAGTTCTAGTTGTATCGATCGGGATACAACTCCAAGTGTCCGTTACCGTAGGACAGGCTATTGATAGATGTTTTCTTCCCTGCAGGGGTACACCAACTTATCCACCATGCTCGATTAACTCCGGCCGGACACACTTTCCTAGGTCATGCCCGGCCTCAGCCAAACAATACGCCGCAACCCAACCTAGGCTTAATAGAGAGGTCAAGCATGCCGGACTAAACCTATGCCCCTAGGGGTCTTGGGCCATCGCCCCGGGAACTCCTACACATTGCGTGGGCGGCCGGTGAGCAGACCTAGCTTCCTCCTTAAACAAGGCAGGAGCTTACGCAGTCCAACCCGACGCGCGCCGCTCAGTCGCTGACGTCGATTAAGCTTCGGATGATGCATACGACGTAGAACGCCCATACAATGCCCACGTGATGGTTAGTGCTATCAGGCCAGAGGCCCCTCAGATCAAATATCCAAATCGTAGTGGATTAGGAGCACGCGGTAACGAGCAGAGACTCACGATCGATGTGACCCCATCGCCCTGTCTCGAGTACTTGTGGCAAGGGCTAGGAATGCCCGGCCACGTCTCGTAAGTATCTCGCGGGAACCTTCCAGGTCAACCCGACTCCACATCACTCGCTATTAAGCTCGCGTGGGTACCCCTCAGGGCCGACCCATCTTTAGTAACATGGCACAGTGCAAAGTCATAGTAACCATAGTAACTGTGTGTCTAACACCAAGGGGAAAACCCGAGGAATCACCCCCGGTGAATTCCACTCGATGTTTTCATCAAGGTGAACGTAAGAGGATCCACCCTCGAGGTTCACATTTGATGGGTTGCATGATAGAGCCGTAATGGAAGTGGGTAAGGAGTAAATCACCTTCGATGACCTCGACCGTATAGCTACACTATAGAGGTCTCATTAGGAGTGATGTAAGAGGTTCCACCGTCGGCACACGATGGTAACTCCGTAGAGTCGTACAACTAGGCGGGTGATGTGCGATGTCGGGGCCTGGACGTCGATCACATTGATCGAGTCATCGAAACATAAAGCGAGGCAACTAGGACAAGGTGGGGTTACTGATGGATCTCTAACCAACCTATACTAAGCAGTTTAGGATAAGCAGTTAAGGTATGAAAGAAGGTAACAAAAATAGGCTATGCATCAGAGTAGGATCATACAGAAAGCAGTAGAAGTTCTAATGCAAGCATGAGAGGGAAAGAAATGGGCGATGTCGGAATGCTCAAGGGGGGTTTCCTTGCCTGGTTTCTCTGGCAAGGAGGGGTCATCGTCGACGTAGTTGATCACAGGGGCGGCATCGGTCTCGGGGTCTATCGGAGAGAAGAGGGGGAAGAAACAGTAAATACAGAGCAAACAATGCATAACAGGACAACAGGCAGAGCTAGATGTGTTCTAACGCGGTGCTACACGATACCGGAGAAGGGGGAGAACATCCGGGACTGTTTCCCCGAAGTTTCGCGTTTTCGGACAAATGAACCGGAGGGGGAAAGTTGTGTGTTCGCTATGTTAGGGAGGCATGGCAGATGAACGGGTTGCGTACCCGGGTTCGTCTCGTCGTTCTGAGCAACTTTCATATACAAAGTTTTTCCATTCGAGCTACGGTTTATTTTATATTAATTTTAAAAGATTTAAATCATTTTTAGGATTTATTTAATTAATTTAATCAACATGAACCAGAATAGTGTTTGCTGACATCATCATGATGTCAGCATGACATCAGCAGTCAACAGGGGTGTTGACTGGTCAAACTGACGTGTAGGTCCCACCTGTCACTGACACATTTTAATTAAACACATTAATTAACCTAAACAAGATTAATTAGGGGTGGGCCCCACTGTCATTGACTACCTAATTAACTAATTAACTAATCAGGTTAAATAGTTAACTAATGTGTAATTAGTTTAATTAGTTGTTTAATTTAATTAATCAAAATTAATTACGTTAATTATTTCTTTACTTAATTAATTAATTAATTAATTAATTATTTTTATTTTATTATTATTTATTAAAAAAATGTTCTGTGGGCGGGGCCCCTCTGTCATAGGCCCAGGGGCCATAGCGGGCACGTGGTGCGGGTGCTGGGCGCCACCGGGCGCGGTTGCGGGCGTAACCCGCGTGGCGCCGAGCCCGACCGGGGGGAACGGGGCGAGGCCACCGGGGTGCGGCACGGCGCCACTAGCGGGCGGCAGGTGGATGCGGTGAGCGGGGCATTGTGGCAGCGGCGCGGGCAAGCGAGAGGGCAGCGACGACGGCGCGGCAGACGGCGCACGGCGCAGACGAGCGAGGGGGCTACGGGGACGTGGGGAGCGCGAGCGCATGAGGGAAGGCCGCGGGTGAGCGCTGTCGCGCGTCGGGCTGCACGACAGTGGCAGTGCAGCAACGAGGCGCGTGGGGAAGGTGTCGTACATTTGGTGCTTGATCGGTCGGAACGGGAAGAAGTTCGACTACATCAACCGCGTTGCCAAACGCTTCCGCTTTCGGTCTACGTCGGTACGTAGATACACTCTCCCCCTCTCATTGCTATGCATCTCCTAGACAGATCTTTTGTGAGCGTATGAATTTTTTTGAAATTGCATGCTACGTTCCCCAACAGTGGCATCCGAGCCAGGTCTATGCGTAGATGATATGCACGAGTAGAACACAAAGAGTTGTGGGCGATGATAGTCATACTGCTTACCACTAATGTCTTATGTTGATTCGGCGGTATTGTTGGATGAAGTGGCCCGGACCAACCTTACATGACCACGTTCATGAGATCGGTTCCACCGACAGACATGCAACTAGTTTTGCATAAAGGTGGCTGGCGGGTGTCTGTTTCTCCAACTTTAGTTGAATCGAATTTGACCGCGGCCGGTCCTTGTTGAAGGTTAAAACAGCAAACTTGATAAATCACCGTTGTGGTTTCGATGCGTAGGTAAGAATGGTTCTTTCTAGAAGCTCGTAGCAGCCACGTAAAACTTGCAACAACAAAGTAGAGGATATCTAACTTGTTTTTGCAGGGCATGTTGTGATGTGATATGGTCAAGACATGATGTGATATACGTTATTGTATGAGATGATCATGTTTTGAAAAAGTCACTGGCAACCGGCAGGAGCATTATGGTTGTCTCTTTATTGTATGAAATGAAAATGCCATGTAATTGCTATACTTTATCACTATGCATTAGCGATACTTGTAGAAGCAATAGTTCGCGAGACGACCACGACGCTACGATGGAGATCAAGGTGTCAAGCCGGTGACAATGGAGATCATGACGGTGCTTTGGAGATGGAGATCAAAGGCACAAGATGATGATGATAGCCATATCATGTCACATATTTTGATTGCATGTGATGTTTATCTTTTATGCATCTTATTTTGCTTAGTACGGTGGTAGCATTATAAGATGACCCCTTACTAAAATTTCAAGGTATAATTGTTCTCCTTGAGTATGCACCGTTGCGAAAGTTCGTCGTGCTGAGACACCACGTGATGGTCGGGTGTGATAAGCTCTACGTTCACATACAATGGGTGCAAGACAGTTTTGCACATGCGGAATACTCGAGTTAAACTTGATGAGCCTAGCATGTACAGACATGGCCTCGGAACACTGCAGACCGAAAGGTCGAATGTGAATCATATAGAAGATATGATCAACATCGAGATGTTCACCATTGAAAACTACTCCATCTCACGTGATGATCGGACATGGTTTAGTTGATTTGGATCACGTGGTCATTTAGATGACTCGAGGGATGTCTATCTAAGTGGGAGTTCTTATGTAATTTGATTAATTGAACTTAATTTATCAAGAACTTAGTCCTGATAGTATTTGCATATCTATGTTATAGATCAATAGCTCGCGTTATAGCTCCTCTATGTTTTTGATATGTTCCTAGAGAAAACTAAGTTGAAAGATGATAGTAGCAATGATGCGGACTGGGTCCGTGATCTGAGGATTATCCTTGTTGCTACATAGAAGAATTATGTCCTTGATGCACCACTAGGTGACAGACCTATTGCAGGAGCACATGCAGACGTTATGAACATTTGACAAGCTCGGTATGTTGACTACTTGATAGTTTAGTGACCGTTCTTTACGACTTAGAACCAGGACTTCAAAAAACGTTTTGAACGCCACGGAGCATTTAAGATGTTCCAAGAGTTGAAATTGGTATTTCAGATTCATGCCCATCTCGAGAGGTATGAGACCTCTGACAAGTACTTTTCCTAGAAGATATAAGAGAATAGCTAGCATGTGCTCAGAATGTCTGGGTACTACAATCACTTGAATCAAGTGGGAGTTAATATTCCAGATAAGGTAGTGATTGGCAGAGTTCTCTAGTCACTATCACCAAGTTACTAGAACTTTGTGATGAACTATAATATGCAAGGGATGACGAAAATGATTCCCGAGCTCTTCACGATGCTGAAATCAGCGAAGGTAGAAATCAAGAAAAAGCATCAAGTGTTGATGGTTGATAAGACCACTAGTTTCAAGAAAAGGGGGCAAAGGAAAAGAAAGGGAACTTCAAGAAGAATGACAAGCAAGTTGTCACTCCCACAAAGAAGCCCAAAACTAGATCTAAGCCTGAAACTGAGTGCTTCTACTACAAAGGGAATGGTCACCGGAAGCGGAACTACCCCAAGTATTTGGCGGATAAGAAGGATGGCAAAGTGAACAAAGGTATATTTGATATACATGTTATTCATGTGTACTTTACTATTGTTCATAGAAGCCCCTGGGTATTTGACACCGGTTCAGTTGCTAATATTTGTAACTCAAAACAAGAGTTGCAAAATTAACAGGTACTAGTTAAGGGCGAGGTGACGATGTGTGTTGGAAGTGATTCCAAGGTTGATAAGATCACCATAGAACACTCCATTTACCATCGGGATTAGTGTTGAACCTAAAATAAAAGTTATTTGGTGTTTGCATTGAGCATGAATATGATTGGATCATGTTTGTTGCAATACGGTTATTCATTTAATTCAAAGAATAATTGTTGTTCTGTTTACATGAATAAAACCTTCTATGGTCATACACTCAATATAAATGGTTTATTGAATCTCGATTGTAGTGATACACGTATTCATAATATTGATGCCAAAAGATGCAAAGTTGATAATGATATTGCAACATATTTGTGGCACTGTTGTTTAGGTCATATTGGTGTAAACACATGAACAAACTCCATGCAGATGGGCTTTTGGAATCACTTGATTATGAATCATGTGATACTTGTGAACCATGCCTCGTGGGCAAGATGACTAAAACTCCGTTCTCCCGAACAATGGAGCAAGTTGATGACTTACTGTAAATAATACATACCGATGTATGCCGTCCGATGAGTGTTGATGCTCGCGGCGGGTATCGTTATTTTCTGACCTTCACAGATGATTTGAGCAGATATAGGTATATCTACTTAATTAAACACAAGTCTGAAACATTTGAAAAGTTCAAAAAAATTCAGAGTGAAGTGGAGAATCATCGTAACAAGAAAATAAAGTTTCTATGATCTGATCGCAGAGGCGAATATTTGAGTTACGAGTTTGGACTTCATTTAAAACAATGTGGAATAGTTTCACAACTCACGCCACGTGGAACACCAAAGTGTAATGGTGTTTCCGAATGTCGTAACTGTACTTTATTAGATATGGTGCGATCTATGATGTCTTTTACCGATTTACCACTATCATTTTGGGGTTATGCATTAGAAACAACTGCATTCACTTTATATAGGGCACCATCTAAATCCATTTAAATGACACCATATGAACTATGGTTTGGCAAGAAACCTAAGTTGTCGTTTCTTAAAGTTTGGGGTTGTGATGCTTATGTGAAAAAGTTTCAAACTGATAAGCTCGAACCCAAATCGGAGAAGTGCGTCTTCATGGGATACCGAAAAGAAACTGTTGGGTACACCTTCTATCACAGATCCGAAGGCAAGATTTTTGTTGCTAAGAATGGATCCTTTCTAGAGAAGGAGTTTCTCTCGAAAGAAGTGAGTGGGAGGAAAGTAGAACTTGATTAGGTAATTGTACCTTCTCTCGAATTGGAAAGTAGCTCATCACAGAAATTAGTTCCAGTGACGCCTACACTAACTAGAGAGGAAGCTAATGATAATGATCATGGAACTTCAGATCAAGTTACTACTGAACCTCGTAGGTCAACTAGAGCATGTTCCGCACCAGAATGCACAGTAATCATGTTCTGGAAGTCGTGTTAGTAGACCATGATGAACCTACAAATTATGAGGAAGTGATGATGAGCCCAGATTCCGATAAATGGCTTGAGGCCATGAAATCTGAGATAGGATCCTTGTATGAGAACAAAGTGTGGACTTTGGTTGACTTGCCCGATGATCGGCAAGCCTTAGAGAATAAATGGATCTTCAAGAAGAAGACTGACACTAATGGTAATATTACTATCTACAAAGCTCGACTTGTCGCGAAAGGTTTTCGACAAGTTGAAGGAGTTGACTACGATGAGACCTTCTCACCTGTAGCGATGTTTAAGTCTGTCCGAATCATGTTAGCAATTGCCATATTTTATGATTATGAAATTTGGCAAATGGACGTCAAAACTGCATTCCTTAATGGATTTCTCAAAGAAGAGTTGTATATGATGCAACCATAAGGTTTTGTCGATCCTGAAGGTGCTAACAAAGCGTGCAAGCTCCAGCGATACATTTATGGACTGGTGCAAGCATCTCGGAGTTGGAATATACGCTTTGATAATGTGATCAAAGCATATGGTTTTATATAGACTTTTGGAGAAGTCTGTATTTACAAGAAAGTGAGTGGGAGCTCTGTATCATTTCTAATATTATATGTGGATGACATATTGTTGATTGGAAATGATGTAGAATTTCTGGAAAGCATAAAAGGATACTTGAACAGAAGTTTTTCAATGAAAGACCTCGGTGAAGCTGCTTATATATTAGGCATCAAGATCTATAGAGATAGATCAAGACACTTAATTGGACTTTCACAAAACACATACCTTGATAAAGTTTTGAAGAAGTTCAAAATGGATCTGTCAAAGAAAGGGTTCTTGCCTGTATTACAAGGTGTGAAGTTGAGTAACACTCAAAGCCCGACCACAGCAGAAGATAGAGAGAGATGAAAGTCATTCCCTATGCCTCAACCATAGGTTCTATACGATATGCCATGATGTGTACCAGACCTATTGTGTACCTTGCCATGAGTTTGGCAAGGGGATACAACAGTGATCCAGGAGTAGATCACTGGACAGCAGTCAAAATTATCCTTAGAGGACTAAGGAAATATTTCTCGGTTATGGAGGTGATAAAGAGTTCGTCATAAAGAGTTACGTCAATGCAAGCTTTTACACCGATCCAAATGAATCTGAGTCTCAATCTAGATACATATTGAAAGTGGGAGCAATTAGCTAGACTAGCTCCATGCAGAGCACTGTAGACATAGAAATTTGCAAAATACATACGGATCTGAATGTGACAGACCCGTTGACTAAACCTCTCTCACAAGAAAAACATGATCACACCTTAGTAAGCTTTGGGTGTTAATCACATAGAGATGTGAACTAGATTATTGACTCTAGTGAACCCTTTGGGTGTTGGTCACATGGCAATGTGAACTAGATTATTGACTCTAGTGCAAGTGGGAAACTGAAGGAAATATGCCCTAGAGGCAATAATAAAGTTGTTATTTTATATTTCCTTATATCATGATAAATGTTTATTATTCATGCTAGAATTGTTCTAACCGGAAACTTGATACATGTGTGGATACATAGACAAAACACTATGTCCTTAGTAAGCCTCTACTAGACTAGCTCGTTAATCAAAGATGGTTAAGTTTCCTAACCATAGACATGTGTTGTCATTTGATGAACAGGATCACATCATTAGGAGAATGATGTGATGGACAAGACCCATCCGTTAGCTTAGCATAATGATCGTTAACTTTTATTGCTATTGCTTTCTTCATGACATATACATATTCCTTCATGACATATTCCTTTTATCTCTGGGCCCTCTCGGTAATGCACATCATAATAAGCCTTGCAAGCAATGTGACTAATGAGTTAGTTGCGGGATGATGCATTATGGAACGAGTAAATAGACTTGCCGGTAACGATATTGAACTAGGTATGAAGATACCGACGATTGAATCTCGGGCAAGTAACATACAGATGACAAAGGGAATAACGTATGTAGTCATTACGGTTTGACCGATAAAGATCTTCGTAGAATATGTAGGAGCCAATATGAGCATCCAGGTTCCGCTATTGGTTATTGACCGGAGAGGTGTCTCGGTCATGTCTACATAGTTCTCGAACCCTTAGGGTCCGCACGCTTAATGTTCGATGACGATTTTGTATTATATGAGTTATGGGATTTGGTGACCGAATGTTGTTCGGTGTCCCGGATGAGATCACGGACATGACGAGGAGTCTCGAAATGGTCGAAAGGTAAAGATTCATATATAAGACGACAGTATTCAGACACCGGAAGTGTTCTGGGGGTACCGGGTACATATCGGGTCACCGGAAGGGGTTCCGGGCAACCCCCGGCAAGCTATATGGGCCTAATAGGCTGCTACCTCTTGAGCACTGCGATGGTTTTCCCTTGAAGAGGAAAGGATGATGCAGCAAAGTAGCATAAGTATTTCCCTCAGTTTTTGAGAACCAAGGTATCAATCTAGTAGGAGACTACACGCAAGTCCCTCGTACCTACACAAACAAATAAGAACCTCGCAACCAACACGATAAAGGGGTTGTCAAGCCCTTCACGGTCACTTACGAGAGTGAGATCTTATAGAGATAATAAGATAAATATTTTTGGTATTTTTATGATATAGATAGGAAGTAAAGATTGCAAAGTAAAATAGATTGGAAACTTATATGATAAAAGATAGACCCGGGGGGCATAGGTATCACTAGTGGCTTCTCTCAAGGTAGCATAAGTATTACGGTGGGTGAACAAATTATTGTCGAGCAATTGATAGAAGAGTACATAATTATGAGAATATCTAGGCATGACCATGTATATAGGCATCACGTCCGTGACAAGTAGACCGAAACGATTCTGCATCTACTACTATTACTCCACACATGGACCACTATCCAGCATGCATCTAGAGTATTAAGTTCATAAGAACAGAGTAACGCATTAGGCAAGATGACATGATGTAGAGGGATAAACTCAAGGGATATGATATAAACCCCATATTTTTATCCTCGATGGCAACAATACAATACATGCCTTGCTGCCCCTGCTGTCACTGGGAAAGGACACCGCAAGATTGAACCCAAAGCTAAGCACTTCTCCCATTGCAAGAAAGATCAACCTAGTAGGCCAAACCAAACTGATAATTCGAAGAGACTTGCAAAGATAACAAATCACACATAAGATATTTCAGAGAAGAATCAAACATTGTTCATAGATAAACTTGA
Organism: Triticum urartu; assembly: GCF_003073215.2. Taxonomy (NCBI): domain Eukaryota; kingdom Viridiplantae; phylum Streptophyta; class Magnoliopsida; order Poales; family Poaceae; genus Triticum; species Triticum urartu. The sequence continues at coordinate 202,341,643 of NC_053025.1, read as the reverse complement.
TCATAAACCCACAATTCATCGGATCTCGACAAACACACCGCAAAAATAATTACATCGAATAGATCTCCAAGAAGATCGAGGAGAACTTTGTATTGAGATCCAAAGAGAGAGAAGAAGCCATTTAGCTAATAACTATGGACCCGAAGGTCTGTGGTAAACTACTCACACATCATCAAAGAGGCTATGGTGTTGATGTAGAAGCCCTCCGTGATCGATTCCCCCTCCGGTGGAGCTCCGGAAAAGGCCCCAAGTTGGGATCTCTTGGGTACAGAAGGTTGTGGCGGTGGAAATAGGGTTTCGTGGTGCTCCTGGATGTTTTTGGGGTATCAGTGGAGCTGCAAGGGGCCCACGAGGGTGGGGGACGCACCCAGGGGGGTAGGCACGCCTCCCTACCTCATGGCCACCTCGTTTCTTTCTTGACGTCTACTCCAAGTCCCCTGGATCATGTTTGTTCCAAAAATATCTCTCCCGAAGGTTTCATTCTGTTTGATATTCCTTTTCTACGAAACACTGAAATAGGCAAAAAAACAGCAATTTGCACTAGGCCTTGGGTTAGTAGGTTAGTCCCAAAAATAATATAAAAGTGTATAATAAAGCCCATTAAACATCCAAAACAATATAATAGCATGGAACAATCAAAAATTATAGATACATTGGAGACGTATCAAGCATCCCCAAGCTTAATTCCTGCTCGTCCTCGAGTAGGTAAATGATAAAAACAGAATTTTTGATGTGGAATGCTACCTAGCATAATTCTGAATGTAATTTTCTTTATTGTGGCAGTAATATTCAGATCCGAGAGATTCAAGACAAGAGTTTAATGTTGGCATAAAAATAATAATACTTCAAGCATACTAACTAGGCAATCATGTCTTCTCAAAATAACATGGCAAAAGAAAGTTCATCCCTACAAAATCATATAGTTTGGTCATGCTCCATTTTTGTCACACAAGAATGCTCTCATCTTGCACAACCCCGATGACAAGCCAAGAAATTGTTTCATACTTTAGTAATCTCAAACTTTTTTCAACTTTGATGCAATACATGAGCGTGAGCCATGGATATAGCACTATGGGTGGAATAGAATATGATGATGGGGGTTATGTGGAGAAGACAAAAAGGAGAAAGTCTCACATTGGCACGGCTAATCAACGTGCTATTGAGATGCCCATCAATTGATGTCAATGCAAGGAGTAGGGATTGCCATGCAACGGATGCACTAGAGCTATAAATTTATGAAAGCTCAACAAAAGAAACTAAGTGGGTGTGCATCCAACTTGCTTGCTCACGAAGACCTAGGGCATTTGAGGAAGCCCGTTGTTGGAATATACAAGCCAAGTTCTATAATTAAAAATTCCCACTAGTATATGAAAGTGACAAAACAAGATACTCTCTATCATAAAGATCATGGTGCTACTTTGAAGCACAAGTGTGGAAAGAAAAAGGATAGTAGCATTGTCCCTTTTTATTTCCTTTTTCCCTTTTTTCTTTTTTTGGGCCTAACTTTTTTTATTTGGCCTTTCTCTTTTTTTATTTGGGACAATGATCTATTAATGATGATCATCACACTTCTATTTATTTACAACTCAATGATTAAAACTCGATACTAGAACAAAATATGACTCTATATGAATGCCTCCGGCGGTGTACCGGGAAGGGCAATGAATCAAGAGTGACATGTATGTGTAACATCCCAAATTTTCAATTTGGAATGTTATACATTAGGTCATCCTTGCATATCATATTTTATTGCATTTTGTATTGATCCTCGAAATCCTAAGCAACTCAAGGACCCTCGGAGAGAGAGTTGGGGATTTCACTGTTTTCATATTTGAAATTTTATCACATATTGAAACAGGGATTTTTGGTTTTAATTGTTTTTCTCTCCGAAAATATTTCATGTTAAAATATATGAGAGGACATAATATGGCTTCTCCAAAATAAATGAAATATTGGAGGAAAAATATTAAAATCAAATGTTTGATTTTATTCGGATTTTATTGCTATTTTATTTGCATTAGAAAAATTGCACGTTTTCAAAATTGCATTTTAGGGCCAAGAAAATGTTCATCCTGTTCTAAATATTTTATTTAGATGGTGAAAATTGCTTTGGCATTTTTAGATTTTTATTTTTTTTAGGATTTTTTTCGGCGGCACGTTTTAAAAAAAATCTTCAGCGCCCGGCTGGGCCGAAGCCCAACCAAGCCAGGCCGGCTCAACCGCCCCGCACCGCCGTCTCCCTCCAGGAGATCGCGACCGCCACGCCGTCGTCGCCGAGTCCGACCGGGACTCCATCCCCGCTACCGCCTTGCCCCTTCCCCCAGCCGCCCCGCAGCCCCCCCCCCTCTTAAATACCCCCCCGCCGCCGCCCCGAATCACCACCACCGCCCGCCGCACGCAGCAGCGCCGCAGCAGCCGCCGCCTGCCGCGCCTCGCCTCGCCGCCCGCAGCGCCGCCGCCGCACCGCCCGCTGTCACCGCCGCCCCGCAAGCCCACGCCTAGCCGCCGGAGCCACCGTCGTCCGATCCGATCTCGCCGTTCGGTTTTTTTTGGTTTAGGTAAAAACCGTCGGTTTTCTTATAAAACCCTAGGTTTTTTTAATATATCGGTTCGCCGGTTTTCTCGGTTTAATTACTTAGCGGACGCTCATCCGTACGTTCGTTTTAACGAACGGTGTTCACTCGTTAGCCGCAGACAGCGAACGTTCGTTCATTAGCCTGTTCGTCAGTTTTTCTTTTTCTCGGATATTCCACGATTATTTCCGATCGCGATTTCTAATCCGATTTTCGTTTTAGTTTATCTTTTCGCTCGTTTATCGAAATCAGGCGATTCAAGCGCCTAATCTTCGTCTCGAAACCCTCTTTCTGTTTAATCAACTTGAACAAGATTTTGGTACTGTAAAATTTGGCCTTAGTCTAGATTAGTAATCGGATCTTGTTTCTTTCGCAGTTTGAGTTTCATTGCTCCTTTTGATTTGATTCTTTTTGCAAACCGGAGTTCTTAAGTTGAACGTTCTGGTTAGATATTCTTATTTGAGTTTTACCCGTTCTTCTCTGCTTGATTGCTTATGTATGCTATTGTTTGTTTGTGATAAAACACCTGGAGTGTGAAGCGTGCTACTATGAGTCTCTAGGTTTTGCGGATCACCAGCAAGGCAAGTAACACTTTGATCATACCCCTTTATCACCCAGTTTTTATGCATTAGTTTCAACCCTCACACATTGCATGGTTAGGACTTGATAACATGTGGGATTGGGAAGTAGTTGATGAGGTAGAACCTATTGCCATGTTATTATCAAACCCCTGGGAGTTACTTCTACGTATTGCTTATATTGCCATGCTATGCTCGTAGACGTGGTTTGGGTGAGTGAATCCATGACAGATGTGAGATTGTTAATTAATGGTTTAACTTAAGGTGGCAACTTTAATACACATCTGGGTGGATTGCTTGTTGGGCACCTGGAGAATCCAGTATTGTACTAGGATATCCCGGAGTACCCGTGTGATAATCCTACGGTCTGCCACCCAGGCTCAAAGGGAACTGAGATATTTCATGCTAGAAACTTCCGTGTGCAGCCACAAGCTATTATGGGCTCTAGCATAGTTGAGTAAGTTGCGTGAAGCTCTTGAAGAGGTAGACTAGCAGGTAGTGGGTTGTAGGTGGTATAGTCTATCCAGAGTAGAGAGTTAATTCTTTTGAAAATCTGTGTCTCGGTCATCCATTTCTCAAACATCATGTAGTGCAAGAAATCCAACGGAGGAGATCGAGTCTTGTGGGGAAAAGTGTGCAAACCTCTGCAAAGTGTACAAAGTAATCATGGTTAGCCGTGTCCCGGTTATGGACATCTTGAGTATCTAGTGCTTGGATTATCATATGTATCTCATCACTCTAAAACTAATATTGTTGGGTTGATAATTACTTTTAATTGTGATTGAGTTGGAGGAACCTTCTCAATGATGTTTCAACTACCATGATAGTTAAATAAAATCTATTCTTTTGTTGTAGGAAAAAATTGGCTTTTCGCAAAACTATAACCATAGAGCTTTCCACCAGCCAAATATGCATATAGTGATAGCATTATTCTATTCTTGCTCTACTGTGTTACATTGCCAGCATATTCCATGTGCTGACCCATTTCTGGGCTGCAACGTATTATGTTGCAGATTTTTCAGACGAGGAGTAAGGTTCGTTAGGTCGTTGCCATGCAGCTCAGCTATGTCGTTGGAGTTGATGGACTCACTTTATCTTCCAAGCCTTCCGCTATTATCATATTAGATGGCCTTAAGCCATATTTATTGTAATAAGTTCTCTTTTGAGACATTCGATGTAATAAGTGTGTGATTTCTACTCTGTTATAAATCCTTCGAGTAATGTGTGTGTCAGCATTACCGATCCAGGGATGAAACTGAAGCACAGAGACTTGACCGTTTGGGGTCAGGTCACTACAGTGTGATAAATTATGCATGGTGACTTTGCCACAAATACGATGTCAACTACATGATCATGCAAAGCAATATGACAATGATGAAGTGTGTCATAAATGAAACGGTGGAAAGTTGCATGGCAATATATCTCGGAATGGCTATGGAAATGCCATAATAGGTAGGTATGGTGGTTGTTTTGAGGAAGATATAAGGAGGTTTATGTGTGATAGAGCGTATCATATCACGGGGTTTGGATGCACCGACGAAGTTTGCACGAACTCTCAAGGTGAGAAAGGGCAATGCGCGGTACCGAAGGGACTAGCACTGATGGAAAGGTGAGAGTGCGTATAATCCATGGACTCAACATTAGTCATAACGAACTCACATACTTATTGCAAAAATCTACAAGTCATCAAAAACCAAGCATTACGCACATGCTCCTAGGGGGATAGATTGGTAGGAAAAGACCATCGCTCGTCCCCGACCGCCACTCATAAGGAAGACAATCAAAGAACACCTCATGTTTCAAATTTGTTACACAACGGTTACCATACATGCATGCTACGGGACTTGCAATCTTCAACACAAGTATTTCTCAAATTCACAACTACTCAACTAGCACACTCTAATATCACCATCTTTATATCTCAAAACAATTATCAAGTATCAAACTTCTCATAGTATTGAGTGTACTTTCTATGATAGTTTTTATTATACCCATCCTGGATGCCTATCATATTAGGACTAATTTTATAACCAAAGCAAATTACCATGCTGTTCTAATGGAATCTCAAAATAATATAAGTGAAGTATGAGAGGTCAATAATTTCTATAAAATAAAACCACCACCATGCTCTAAAAGATATAAGTGAAGCTCTAGAGCAAAATTATCTAGCTCAAAAGATATAAGTGAAGCACATGGAGTATTCTAATAAATTCCAATTCATGTGTGTCTCTCCGAAAAGGTGTGTACAGCAAGGATGATTGTGGTTAACTAAAAAACAAATACTCAAATCATACAAGACGCTCCAGGCAAAACACATATCATCTGATGAATAAAAATATAGCCTCAAGTAAAGTTACCCATGGAAGAAGATGAAAGAGGGGATGCCTTCAAGTAAAGTTACCCATGGAAGAAGACGAAAGAGAGGACGCCTTCTGGGGCATACCCAATCTTAGGCTTTTGGTTGTCCTTGAGTTTTACCTTGGTGTGCCTTGGGCATCCCCAAGCTTAGGCCCTTGCCACTCCTTATTCCATAATCCATCAAATCTTTACCCAAAACTTGAAAACTTCACAACACAAAACTTTTCTATGGTTCATACCCTCCGATACTACCACTTAAGGTACGGATGTGAAAAGAAATCTCATGAGCGACGTTAGTATAAGAAAACAAACCACCACTTAAGGTACTGTAATGAACTCATTATTTATTTATATTGGTGTTAAACCTACTGTATTCCAACTTTTCTATGGTTCATACCCTCCGATACTAGCCATAGATGCATCAAAATAAGCAAACAACACATGAAAAACAGAATCTGTCAAAAACAGAACAGCCTCTCGTAATCTGTAGGTTTCATATACTTCTGTAACCCCAAAAATTCTGAAATAAATTGGTGGACGTGAGGAATTTTTCTATTAATCATCTGCAAAACGAATGAACCTAATCGCACTCTCTAGTAAAAAAAGTGGCAGCAAATCTCGTGAGCGCTAAAGTTTCTATTTTTACAGCAAGATTGCAAAAACTTCCCCCAAGTCTTCCCAAAGGTTCTACTTGGCACAAACACTAATTAAAAGCATAAAACCACATCTAAACAGAGGCTAGATGAATTATTTATTACTAAACAGAACCAAAAAGCAAGAAACAAAAATTAGATTGGGTTGCCTCCCAACAAGCGCTATCATTCAACGCCCCTAGCTTGGCATAAAAACAAGAATAGATCTAGGTATTATCATCTTTGGTAGGCAATTATTCAATGGAAAACTTATAACCCTTGGGATTTTCCTTCTTTTTATTAATGATCAAAATCCTAGGCAAGAAATCAAGAAATTCATTTGTAGCAAAAGGTTCCTTAATGATATTGAAGAAGTTGGGGTGTGATACGTCTCCGTCGTATCTACTTTTCCAAACACTTTTGCCCTTGTTTTGGACTCTAACTTGCATGATTTGAATGGAAATAACCCAGACTGACCCTGGTTTCAGCAGAATTGCCATGGTGTTATTTATGTGCAGAAACAAAAGTTCTCGAAATGACCTGAAACTTCACGGGGCATCTTTTTGGAAATAATAAAAAATACTGACAAAAGATCAAGGCCAGGGAGCCCACACCCTAGCCACGAGGGTGGGGGCATGCATGCCCCCCCTGGGCACGCCCCCTACCTCGTGGGCCCCTTGGAGCTCCTCCGACCTCAACCCCAACTCTATGTATTCACTTTCATGGAGAGAAAAATCAAGGAGAAGGATTCATCGTGTTTTACGATACGGAGCCGCCGCCAAGCCCTAAAACCTCTCAGGAGGGCTGATCTGGAGTCCATTCGGGGCTCCGGAGAGGGGAATCCGTCGCCATCGTCATCATCAACCATCCTCCATCACCAATTTCATGATGCCCATCGCCGTGCATGAGTAATTCCATCGTAGGCTTGCTGGACGGTGATGGGTTGGATGAGATTTATCATGTAATCGAGTTAGTTTTGTTAGAATTTGATCCCTAGTATCCACTATGTTCTGGGATTGATGTTGCTATGACTTTGCTATGCTTAATGCTTGTCACTAGGGCCCGAGTGCCATGATTTCAGATCTGAACCTATTATGTTTTCATCAATATATGAGAGTTCTTGATCCTATCTTGCAAGTCTATAGTCACCTACTATGTGTTATGATCCGGCAACCCCGAAGTGACAATAATCGGGATCACTCCCGGTGATGACTGTAGTTTGAGCAGTTCATGTATTCATTATGTGTTAATGCTTTGGTCCGGTACTCTATTAAAAGGAGGCCTTAATATCCCTTAGTTTCCAATAGGACCCCGCTGCCACGGGAGGGTAGGACAAAAGATGTCATGCAAGTTCTTTTCCATAAGCACGTATGACTATATTCGGAATACATGCCTACATTACATTGATGAATTCGAGCTAGTTCTGTGTCACCCTAGGTTATGACTGTTACATGATGAACCACATCCGGCATAATTCTCTATCACCGATCCATTGCCTACGAGCTTTCCATATATTGTTCTTGAAGGAAATATTCCCTAGAGGCAATAATAAAGTTATTATTTATTTCCTTATATCATGATAAATGTTTATTATTCATGCTAGAATTGTATATTAACCGGAAACATAATACATGTGTGAATACATAGACAAACAAAGTGTCACTAGTATGCCTCTACTTGACTAGCTCGTTAATCAAAGATGGTTATGTTTCCTAACCATGAACAATGAGTTGTTATTTGATTAACGGGATCACATCATTAATGAATGATCTGATTGACATGACCCATTCCATTAGCTTAGCACCCGATCGTTTAGTATTTGCTATTGCTTTCTTCATGACTTATACATGTTCCTATGACTATGAGATTATGCAACTCCCGTTTGCCAGAGGAACACTTTGTGTGCTACCAAACGTCACCAACGTAACTGGGTGATTATAAAGGATCTCTACAGGTGTCTCCAAAGGTAAATGTTGGGTTGGCGTATTTCGAGATTAGGATTTGTCACTCCGATTGTCGGAGAGGTATATCTGGGCCCTCTCGGTAATGCACATCACTTAAGCCTTGCAACCATTGCAACTAATGAGTTAGTTGCGGGATGATGTATTACAAAACGAGTAAAGAGACTTGCCGGTAACGAGATTGAACTAGGTATTTGAATACCAACGATCGAATCTCGGGCAAGTAACATACCGATGACAAAGGGAACAATGTATGTTGTTATGCGGTCTGACCGATAAAGATCTTCGTAGAATATGTAGGAGCCAATATGAGCATCCAGGTTCCGCTATTGGTTATTGACCGGAGACATGTCTCGGTCATGTCTACATTGTTCTCGAACCCGTAGGGTCCGCACGTTTAAGGTTACGATGACAGTTATATTATGAGTTTATGCATTTTGATGTACCGAAGTTTGTTCGGAGTCCCGGATGTGATCACGGACATGACGAGGAGTCTCGAAATGGTCGAGACATAAAGATTGATATATTGGAAGCCTATGTTTGGATATCGGAAGTGTTCCGGGTGAAATCGGGATTTTACCGGAGTACCGGGAGATTACCGGAACCCCCCGGGAGCTATATGGGCCTTAATGGGCCATAGTGGAAGAAGAGGAGAGGCAGCCAGGGCTTGGGCCGCGTGCCCCTCCCCCCTAGTCCTAATAGGACAAGGAGAGAGGGGGCCGGCGCCCTCCTCCTTCTCTCTCTCTCTTTTCCGCCTCATGAATCCTATTCCAACTAGGATTGGGGGAGAAGTCCTACTCCCGGAGGGAGTAGGACTCCTCCTGGCGCGCCATATGTGGCCGGCCGGCCTCCCCCTCTTGGTCCTTTATATACGGAGGCAGGGGCACCCCAGAGAGACACAAGTTGATCCACGTGATCATATTCTTAGCCGTGTGCGGCGCCCCCAGCCACCATAGTCCTTGATAATATTGTAGTGGAGTTTAGGCGAAGCCCTGCTACAGTAGTACATCAAGATCGTCACCACGCCGTCGTGCTGACGGAACTCTTCCCCGACACTTTGCTGGATCGGAGTCCGGGGATCGTCATCGAGCTGAACGTGTGCTAGAACTCGGAGGTGTCGTAGTTTCGGTGCTTGATCGGTCGGACCGTGGAGACGTATGACTACATCAACCAAATGCTTCCGTTGTCGATCTACAAGGTACGTAGATCATACTCTCCCCTCTCATTGCTATGCATCACCATGATCTTGCATGTGCGTAGGAATTTTTTTTGAAATTACTACGTTCCCCAACAGTGGCATCCGAGCCTAGGTTTTCTATGTTGATGTTATATGCACGAGTAGAACACAAATGAGTTGTGGGCGATATAAGTCATACTGCTTACCAGCATGTCATACTTTGGTTCGGCGGTATTGTTGGACGAAGCGGCCCGGACCGACATTACGCGTACGCTTACGCGAGACCGGTTCTCCCGACGTGCTTTGCACATAGGTGGCTTGCGGGTGACGGTTTCTCCAACTTTAGTTTAATCGAGTGTGGCTACGCCCGGTCCTTCCGAAGGTTGAAACAGCACCAACTTGACAAACTATCGTTGTGGTTTTGATGCGTAGGTAAGATTAGTTCTTGCTTAAGCCCGTAGCAGCCACGTAAAACTTGCAACAACAAAGTAGAGGATGTCTAACTTGTTTTTGCAGGGCATGTTGTGATGTGATATGGTCAAGACATGACACTGATTTTTGTTGTATGAGATGATCATGTTTTGTAACCGAGTTATCGGTAGCTGGCAGGAGCCATATGGTTGTCGCTTTATTGTATGCAATGCAATCGCGATGTAATGCTTTACTTTATCACTAAGTGGTAGCGATAGTCGTGGAAGCACAAGCTTGGCGAGATGACAACGATGCTATGATGGAGATCATGGTGTCACGCCGGTGACGATGGTGATCAAGACGGTGCTTCGGAGATGGAGATCACAAGTACAAGATGATGATGGCCATATCATATCACTTATATTGATTGCATGTGATGTTTATCTTTTATGCATCTTATCTTGCTTTGATTGACGGTAGCATTATAAGATGATCTCTCACTAAATTATCAAGAAGTGTTCTCCCTGAGTATGCACCGTTGCGAAAGTTCTTCGTGCTGAGACACCACGTGATGATCGGGTGTGATAAGCTCTACGTTCAAATACAACGGGTGCAAAACAGTTGCACACGCGGAATACTCAGGTTATACTTGACGAGCCAAGCATATACAGATATGGCCTCGGAACACGGAGACCGAAAGGTCGAGCGTGAATCATATAGTAGATATGATCAACATAATGATGTTCACCAATGAAACTACTCCATCTCACGTGATGATCGGACATGGTTTAGTTGATTTGGATCACGTAATCACTTAGAGGATTAGAGGGATGTCTATCTAAGTGGGAGTTCTTTAAGTAAATTAACTGAACTTAAATTTATCATGAAACTTAGTACCTGATAAGTATCTTGCTTGTTTATGCTTGTTTGTAGATAGATGGCTCGTGCTGTTGTTCCGTTGAATTTTAATGCATTCCTTGAGAAAGCAAAGTTGAAAGATGATGGTAGCAATTACACGGACTGGGTCCGTAACTTGAGGATTATCCTCATTGCTGCACAGAAGAATTGCGTCCTGGAAGCACCGCTGGGTGCCAGGCCTGTTGCAGGAGCAACGCCAGATGTTATGAACGTCTGGCAGAGCAAAGCTGATGACTACTCAATAGTTCAGTGTGCCATGCTTTACGGCTTAGAATCGGGACTTCAACGACGTTTTGAACGTCATGGAGCATATGAGATGTTCCAGGAGTTGAAGTTAATATTTCAAGCAAATGCCCGGATTGAGAGATATGAAGTCTCCAATAAGTTCTATAGCTGCAAGATGGAGGAGAACAGTTCTGTTAGTGAGCATATACTCAAAATGTCTGGGTATAATAATCACTTGATTCAATTGGGAGTTAATCTTCCAGATGATTGCGTCATTGACAGAATTCTCCAATCACTGCCACCAAGCTACAAGAGCTTCATGATGAACTATAATATGCAAGGGATGAATAAGACTATTCCCGAGCTCTTCGCAATGCTGAAAGCTGTGGAGGTAGAAATCAAGAAGGAGCATCAAGTGTTGATGGTCAACAAGACCACTAGTTTCAAGAAAAAGGGCAAAGGCAAGAAGAAGTGGAACTTCAAAAAGAACGGCAAGCAAGTTGCTACTCAAGAGAAGAAACCCAAACCTGGACCTAAGCCTGAAACTGAGTGCTTCTATTGCAAGCAGACTGGTCACTGGAAGCGGAACTGCCCCAAGTATTTGGAGGATAAGAAGGATGGCAAGGTGAACAAAGGTATATGTGATATACATGTTATTGATGTGTACCTTACTAATGCTCGCAGTAGCACCTGGGTATTTGATACTGATTCTGTTGCTAATATTTGCAACTCGAAACAGGGACTACGGATTAAGCGAAGATTAGCTAAGGACGAGGTGACGATGCGCGTGGGAAACGGTTCCGAAGTCGATGTGATCGCAGTCGGCACGCTACCTCTACATCTACCTTCGGGATTAATATTAGACCTAAATAATTGTTATTTGGTGCCAGCGTTAAGCATGAACATTATATCTGGATCTTGTTTGATGCGAGATGGTTATTCATTTAAATCAGAGAATAATGGTTGTTCTATTTATATGAGTAATATCTTTTATGGTCATCCACCCTTGAAGAGTGGTCTATTCTTGTTGAATCTTGATAGTAGTAACACACATATTCATAATGTTGAAGCCAAAAGATGCAGAGTTGATAATGATAGTGCAACATATTTGTGGCACTGCCGTTTAGGTCATATCGGTGTAAAGCGCATGAAGAAACTCCATACTGATGGACTTTTGGAACCACTTGATTATGAATCACTTGGTACTTGCGAACCGTGCCTCATGGGCAAGATGACCAAAACACCGTTCTCTGGTACTATGGAGAGAGCAACAAATTTGTTGGAAATCATACATACAGATGTATGTGGCCCGATGAATATTGAGGCTCGTGGCGGATATCGTTATTTTCTCACCTTCACAGATGACTTAAGCAGATATGGGTATATCTACTTAATGAAACATAAGTCTGAAACATTTGAAAAGTTCAACGAATTTTAGAGTGAAGTTGAAAATCATCATAACAAGAAAATAAAGTTTTTGCGATCTGATCGTGGAGGGGAATATTTGAGTTACGAGTTTGGTGTACATTTGAAAAATTGTGGAATAGTTTCGCAACTCACGCCACCCGGAACACCACAGCGTAGTGGTGTGTCCGACCGTCGTAATCGTACTTTACTAGATATGGTGCGATCTATGATGTCTCTTACTGATTTACCGCTATCGTTTTGGGGATACGCTCTAGAGACGGCCGCATTCACGTTAAATAGGGCACCATCAAAATCCGTTGAGACGACGCCTTATGAACTGTGGTTTGGCAAGAAACCAAAGTTGTCGTTTCTGAAAGTTTGGGGCTGCGATGCTTATGTGAAAAAAACTTCAACCTGATAAGCTCGAACCCAAATCGGAGAAATGTGTCTTCATAGGATATCCAAAGGAGACTATTGGATACACCTTCTATCACAGATCCGAAGGCAAAACTTTTGTTGCTAAGTTCGGAAACTTTCTAGAGAAGGAGTTTCTCTCGAAAGAAGTGAGTGGGAGGAAAGTAGAACTTGACGAGGTAACTGTACCTGCTCCCTTATTGGAAAGTAGTACATCACTGAAAACTGTTTCTGTGACACCTACACCAGTTAGTGAGGAAGCTAATGATGATGATCATGAAACTTCAGAACAAGATACTACTGAACCTCGTAGATCAACCAGAGTAAGATCCGCGCCAGAGTGGTACGGTAATCCCGTTCTGGAAGTCATGCTACTAGATCATGATGAACCTACGAACTATGAAGAAGCAATGGTGAGCCCAGATTCCGCAAAGTGGCTTGAAGCCATGAAATCTGAGATGGGATCCATGTATGAGAACAAAGTATGGACTTTGGTTGACTTGCCCGATGATCGGCAAGCAATTGAGAATAAATGGATCTTCAAGAAGAAGACTGACGCTGACGGTAATATTACTGTCTACAAAGCTCGACTTGTCGCAAAAGGTTTTCGGCAAGTTCAAGGGATTGACTACGATGAGACCTTCTCACCCGTAGCGATGCTTAAGTCTGTCCGAATCATGTTAGCAATTGCCGCATTTTATGATTATGAAATTTGGCAGATGGATGTCAAAACTGCATTCCTGAATGGATTTCTGGAAGAAGAGTTGTATATGATGCAACCAGAAGGTTTTGTCGATCCAAAGGGAGCTAACAAAGTGTGCAAGCTCCAGCGATCCATTTATGGACTGGTGCAAGCCTCTCGGAGTTGGAATAAACGCTTTGATAGTGTGATCAAAGCATTTGGTTTTATACAGACTTTTGGAGAAGCCTGTATTTACAAGAAAGTGAGTGGGAGCTCTGTAGCATTTCTGATATTATATGTGGATGACATATTACTAATTGGAAATGATATAGAATTTCTGGATAGCATAAAGGGATACTTGAATAAGAGTTTTTCAATGAAAGACCTCGGTGAAGCTGCTTACATATTAGGCATTAAGATCTATAGAGATAGATCAAGACGCTTAATTGGACTTTCACAAAGCACATACCTTGACAAAGTTTTGAAGAAGTTCAAAATGGATCAAGCAAAGAAAGGGTTCTTGCCTGTGTTACAAGGTGTGAAGTTGAGTAAGACTCAATGCCCGACCACTGCAGAAGATAGAGAGAATATGAAAGATGTTCCCTATGCTTCAGCCATAGGCTCTATCATGTATGCAATGCTGTGTACCAGACCTGATGTGTGCCTTGCTATAAGTCTAGCAGGGAGGTACCAAAGTAATCTAGGAGTGGAGCACTGGACAGCTGTCAAGAACATCCTGAAGTACCTGAAAAGGACTAAGGATATGTTTCTCGTATATGGAGGTGACAAAGAGCTCATCGTAAAAGGTTACGTTGATGCAAGCTTTGACACTGATCCGGACGATTCTAAATCGCAAACCGGATACGTGTTTACATTAAACGGTGGAGCTGTCAGTTGGTGCAGTTCTAAACAAAGTGTTGTAGCGGGATCTACATGTGAAGCGGAGTACATAGCTGCTTCGGAAGCAGCAAATGAAGGAGTCTGGATGAAGGAGTTCATATCCGATCTAGGTGTCATACCTAGTGCATCGGGTCCAATGAAAATCTTTTGTGACAATACTGGTGCAATTTCCTTGGCAAAGGAATCCAGATTTCACAAGAGAACCAAGCACATCAAGAGACGCTTCAATTCCATCCGGGATCTAGTCCAGGTGGGAGACATAGAGATTTTCAAGATACATACGAATCTGAATGTTGCAGACCCGTTGACTAAGCCTCTTCCACGAGCAAAACATGATCAGCACCAAGGCTCCATGGGTGTTAGAATCATTACTGTGTAATCTAGATTATTGACTCTAGTGCAAGTGGGAGACTGAAGGAAATATGCCCTAGAGGCAATAATAAAGTTATTATTTATTTCCTTATATCATGATAAATGTTTATTATTCATGCTAGAATTGTATTAACCGGAAACATAATACATGTGTGAATACATAGACAAACAAAGTGTCACTAGTATGCCTCTACTTGACTAGCTCGTTAATCAAAGATGGTTATGTTTCTTAACCATGAACAATGAGTTGTTATTTGATTAACGGGATCACATCATTAAGTGAATGATCTGATTGACATGACCCATTCCATTAGCTTAGCACCCGATCGTTTAGTATGTTGCTATTGCTTTCTTCATGACTTATACATGTTCCTATGACTATGAGATTATGCAACTCCCGTTTGCCGGAGGAACACTTTGTGTGCTACCAAACATCACAACGTAACTAGGTGATTATAAAGGAGCTCTACAGGTGTCTCCAAAGGTAAATGTTGGGTTGGCGTATTTCGAGATTAGGATTTGTCACTCCGATTGTCGGAGAGGTATCTCTGGGCCCTCTCAATAATGCACATCACTTAAGCCTTGCAAGCATTGCAACTAATGAGTTAGTTGCGGGATGATGTATTACAAAACGAGTAAAGAGACTTGCCGGTAACGAGATTGAACTAGGTATTGGAATACCGACGATCGAATCTCGGGCAAGTAACATACCGATGACAAAGGGAACAACGTATGTTGTTATGCGGTCTGACCGATAAAGATCTTCATAGAATATGTAGGAGCCAATATGAGCATCCAGGTTCCGCTATTGGTTATTGACCGGAGACATGTCTCGGTCATGTCTACATTGTTCTCAAACCCGTAGGGTCCGCACGCTTAAGGTTACAATGACAGTTATATTATGAGTTTATGCATTTTGATGTACCGAAGTTTGTTCGGAGTCCCGGATGTGATCACGGACATGACGAGGAGTCTCGAAATGGTTGAGACATAAAGATTGATATATTGGAAGCCTATGTTTGGATATCGGAAGTGTTCCGGGTGAAATCGGGATTTTACCGGAGTACCGGGAGGTTACCGGAACCCCCCGGGAGCTATATGGGCCTTAATGGGCCATAGTGGAATAAGAGGAGAGGCAGCCAGGGCTTGGGCCGCGCGCCCCTCCCCCCTAGTCCGAATAGGACAAGGAGAGAGGGGGCCGGCGCCCTCCTCCTTCTCTCTCTCTCTTTTCCACCTCATGAATCCTATTCCAACTAGGATTGGGGGAGAAGTCCTACTCCCGGAGGGAGTAGGACTCCTCCTGGCGCGCCATATGTGGCCGGCCGGCCTCCCCCTCTTGGTCCTTTACATACGGAGGCAGGGGCACCCCAGAGAGACACAAGTTGATCCACGTGATCATATTCTTAGCCGTGTGCGGCGCCCCCAGCCACCATAGTCCTTGATAATATTGTAGTGGAGTTTAGGCGAAGCCCTGCTGCAGTAGTACATCAAGATCGTCACCACGCCGTCGTGCTAACGGAACTCTTCCCCGACACTTTGCTGGATCGGAGTCCGGGGATCGTCATCGAGCTGAACGTGTGCTAGAACTCGAAGGTGTCGTAGTTTCGGTGCTTGATCGGTCGGACCGTGGAGACGTACGACTACATCAACCAAACGCTTCCATTGTCGATCTACAAGGTACGTAGATCATACTCTCCCCTCTCGTTGCTATGCATCACCATGATCTTGCGTGTGCGTAGGAAAATTTTTTGAAATTACTACGTTCCCCAACAGTTCTCCGCTTATTTACTTTTCCATTGCTATTGTTACAATCACTACAAAATACCAAAAATTGTACTTTTGTTATCATTACCTTTTGCTACCGTTACCACTACTATCATATTACTTTGCTACTAAATACTTTGCTGTAGATATTAACTTTCCAGGTGTGGTTGAATTGATAACTCAGCTGCTAATACTTGAGAATATTCTTTGGCTCCCCGTGTGTCAAATCAATAAATTTGGGTTGAATACTCTACCCTCGAAAACTGTTGCGATCCCCTATACTTGTGGGTTATCAAGACTATTTTCTGGCGCCGTTGCCGGGGAGCATAGCTCTATTCTTTGAGTCACTTGGGATTTATATCTGCTTATCATTATGAAGAACTTGAAAGATCAAAGAACCAAGATTTTTCTCTCAACTACGAGGGGAGGTAAGGAACTGCCATCTAGCTCTGCACTTGATTCACCTTCTGTTTTGAGTAAGCTTGCGACACCTAAACCTGCTTCTGCTATTGATTCTGATATGTCGCATGTTATTGATGATGCCACTTCTGCTATGCATGATACTTATGATGAAACTACTTCTATGCTTGATACTACTGTGCCACTTGGTGAATTTCTTGATGAACAACTTGCTAGGGTTAGAGAGAATGAAATTATTGAAACTGATAATATTGATGATAGTGATGATGAAGACTCTCCCCCTAAAAAATATGAATTGCCTGTTGTGCCTGAGGGTTATGTTCTGGATGAAGAATCTACTAGAGCTATTCTTGCTTGTAATGATATAAGTGATCTTAAGAAGTTATTAGCTAAATGGAAGCAGATGAAACCTGACCCTGCTATTGCTACTTCACCTATCTGTGTTACTGATAAGGATTATGAATTCTCTGTTGATCCTGATATAATTACTTTGGTTGAATCTGGTCCTTTTTATGGCTATGAATCTGAAACTGTTGTGGCACATCTTACTAAATTAAATGATATAGCCACCCTGTTCACTAATGATGAGAGAACTCGCTACTTTTATATCCTTAAAATATTTCTGTTCTCATTAAAGGGTGATGCTAAGATATGGTTTAATTCTCTTGATCCTGGTTGTGTGCGTAGTCCCCGGGATATGATTTATTACTTCTCTGCTAAATATTTCCCTGCTCATAAGAAACAAGCTGCCTTAAGGGATATATATAATTTTGTGCAAATTGAAGAAGAGAGTCTCCCACAAGCTTGGGGGAGGCTTCTCCAATTACTTAATGCTTTTCCTGATCACCCTCTTAAGAAAAATGAAATACTTGATATCTTTTATAATGGACTAACCGATGCTTCCAGAGATTACCTGGATAGTTGTGTTGGTTCTGTTTTCAGGGAAAGAAGACCGGATGAAGCTAAAATTCTATTAAATAATATGTTGACTAATGAAAATAATTGGACACTTCCTGAGCCAACTCCTGAGCCTATTCCTAAACCAACTTCGAAGAAGAGAGGTGTTATATTTCTCAGTCCTGAAGATATGCAAGAGGCAAAGAAATCCATGAAAGAAAAGGGTATTAAAGCTGAAGATGTTAAGAATTTACCTCCTATTGAAGAAATACATGGTCTTAATTTACCGCATGTTGAAGAAATGCATAATTTTAATCCATCTCCTATTGAAGAAACACATGGTCTTGATAACCCGACACAGGTAGTAAAGGTAAATTCTCTCTATAGGTATGATAAAGCTGAAATCCCATTTACTAAGTTTGCTAGCCCATGCTTAGATGAGTTTGATAAGTTTATGGTTAAGCAAGAAGAATTTAATGCTTATTTTGGTAGAGAATTAAAACGCAGTGCTGATATGCTTGAACACTTGGGTGATTATATGGCTAATGTTAAAGGTGAACTTAAACTTATTAGTAAACATGCTTCTATGGTCACCACTCAAGTAGAACAAGTACTTAAAACTCAAAATGATTTGCTCAATGAATTGAATAGTAAGAATAATGACTTTGTTGTTAGAGTGGCTACTAGAACTGGTAAAATGACTCGGGAACCTTTGTATCCTGAAGGCCACCCTAAGAGAATTGAGCAAGATTCTCAGAGAAATAATATAGATGCACCTAGTCCTTCTAAAAGGAAGAAAAAGAAAAATGATAGGACTTTGCATGCTTCTAGTGAACCTATTACTGAAACACCTGAGAATCCAAATGATATTTCTATTTCTGATGCTGAAACACAATCTGGTAATGAACCTGAAACTAATGATAATGTTAATGATAATGTTCATGTTGATGCTCAACCTAGAAATGATAATGATATAGAAATTGAACCTGCTGTTGATCTTGATAACCCACAATCAAAGAATCGACGTTATGATAAGAGATACTTGGTTGCTAGGAAACATGGTAAAGAAAGAGAACCATGGGTTCAGAAACACATGCCTTTTCCTCCCAAACCATCAAAGAAAAAGGATGATGAGGATTTTGAGCGCTTTGCTGAAATGATTAGACCTATCTTTTTGCGTATGCGATTAACTAATATGCTTAAAATGAATCCTTATGCTAAGTACATGAAAGAAATTGTTACTAATAAAAGAAAGATACTGGAAGCTGAAATTTCCATCATGCTTGCTAATTACACTTTTAAAGGTGGAATACCAAAGAAACTTGGAGATCCAGGAGTACCCACTATACCATGCTCCATTAAAAGAAACTATGTTAAAACTGTTTTATGTGATCTTGGAGCCGGTGTTAGTGTCATGCCTCTCTCTTTATATCGTAGACTTGATTTTATTAAGTTGACACCTACTGAAATATCTTTGCAAATGGCTGATAAATCAACTGCTATACATGTCGGTATTTGTGAGGATGTGCCTGTTGTGGTTGCAGACGTTACTATTTTAACGGACTTTGTTATTCTTGATATTCCCGAGGACGATAGTATGTCCATTATTCTTGGAAGACCCTTTTTTAATACTGCATGGGCTGTTATTGATTGCAACAAAGGAAATGTCACTTTTCATATTAATGCTAATGAGCATACGGTACACTTTCCGAGGAAACAACCTCAAGTCCACAGTATTAATTCTTTTGGAAAAATTCCATCAATTATTTTTGGAGGTTTTGAATTTCCTCTTCCTACTGTCAAGAAGAAATATGATATTCTTATTGTTGGGGATGTGCATATCCCCGTTGAGGTAACCTAGTGTTATTTGAAAATTCTCCGGTTCCATGTTATTCGAAATGAGTTTATTAACAAGACTTGATCAACCTTGTTAATGGATTCCTTTTGATGATCATGAGATGGATGAATTTAGAAAACACAACTCTCTGTACCCTCCTTTTACTTTCTGTTATTTATATTAAATAAAATAAAAATAGTATTTTTTGTCTGTTATCTGAATTATTCATGCAATATAAAAATACCCCGAAAATAAAAGTTCTCCAAATGCCCTGAAATTTCAATATGATTTTTTCTGGAATATTTGAGAATATTTGGCGCTGAGAACACAGCAGGGGGGCATCCACCTGGCCACGAGGGTGGAGGGCGCGCCCTACCCCCCTGGGCGCGCCCCCTGCCTCGTGGGCCCACGGTGGCCCTCCTCCACTTATCCCTGCACCCACACACTCCTTCTTCCTCCCACAAACACCATTATCCATCTCAAACCCGAGTCCAGGCTCATTTTGCTGCCATTTTCGATCTCCTTGCTCAAAGCACCTCTCACAAAACTGCTTGGGGGGGTTGTTCCTTGGTATGTGACTTCTCCATTGGTCCAATTAGTTTTTGTTCTAGTGCTTTATTCATTGCATATTTTTGCTGCTTAGGTGACCCTGTTCTTGAGCTTGCATGTCAAATTTATATTGTTCCAAGTAGTTTTAATGCATGATATGGGCTCTAGGCACTTGTAAGAGTAGTTGCTATCAATTTTGTTGAGTTTGGTTTACTTTTTATTTGAAGTTGCTAAAAATTTCAGAAATTTTTCAAAGGAAGAAATATGTGTAGGAAAATGTACCAAGGTGGTTCTTCAAGGAAACAAGAACCCAGGCTTGCAATGTGTGATTTTGATGATGAGCCACCAAGGGACGCTCCAGTGCGGCCTTGTGAATGGCCTTCAGAGGACTTCATGGATCGAGCGGGGATTAAGGAAGAATTTAACGCATATTTGTGTAACGCTGATCTTGTGAGCTTCGAGGAAGAAAAATGTCGTCAGTACCACTATCTCACTAGTTCCTTTGTGAGGAGGTTTGAATTTTCATCTTCACCTAATTCTCACACTGTCCTGTTTGATCTTTATGAAAATTCTTACACTGTGGACTTAGAGGACTTTACCACTGCTTGCAAACTTCCACAATGGGGTAGTACTAGTGAACCTCGCAAATTTGAATTTAGAGATTTTCTTAATAGTATAACTATGGGGGAATCTAGAGATATAGCACAAGCTACCATAGGGAGCATTCACTTTCCTGCTATACATTATTTTGCTCTCTTCATAGGTAGATGCATTAACGGTAAAGATGAAGCATGTCACATGTGTGTCCCTGACCTCAGTATTCTTAGGAGTGCTGTGTTCGGAGATAAATCTTATAATTTGGGAGCCATTGTTGCACGTAGGTTGCATCTTAATATATTTAATGGAGATTTCTTTGGTGGAATTTATGCAACCCGCATAGCTAATTTTCTTGGTATAACCATACGTGAGGATGATATTGAGTTGCCTCCTGCTTATTTGGATTATGAGGCTATGGTTCGTCATCAGTTTGTTGAGAGGAACGATCAGTTCCTCCAGTACTGACTAATCTTTGACAGACGACGCACCTATCACGTCGCTCTCCCTGCTTCTACTTTCTTTGACTTTCAGGCAAAAGGGAGATATTCTATAACTAGAGAGGAGGCGAAAGAGTATAAGAGGAGAGCTGAGATAGCTCGCCTCCAAGCTGCAGCCCATGATGCAATAACTGTTGCATCTCAATACGACCCCAGTTACAACTTTGGATATCCTCCAGGCCATCTGTGGCATTAGACCAACTTAGGCCAAAAGCCTAAGCTTGGGGGAGTATGTATTTCCCACCAACATTACATTTATGTTCACACACTCATTGCTAGAAGTCGGTGCTCATACTTTTTCATTGTAATATCCATGCTAGTTTATTTCTCGTTTATGCTTTCTTCTTATGTGTTTGATAAACCTTAAGAAAAAACAAAAAAAATATTTGTAGCTTTTAGCTAGTTTTAATTTCCATGCTTATAGTAGTAATTGAAAAGAAAACCCAAAAAGATTTCATGTTCTTCTTTTGCTTGTTGGGAGCTTTCCCGTGTAAATAGTTTTATTTCTTTTCTTTTCTTTGGGGTTCGATAGGAGAAGACCATGATTAAATTGTTGAAGTGGCTCTTATATGCATTATTATCAATCTGACAAAAGAGCCCATATTGCCTTGTCTTCTCCTGTTTATTGAATGCTTGCAGATTCCAGCTTAGTCCAATGCACGTGCACTATTATTATTATTCACATCATTCGGTCATGCAAGTGAAAGGCAATTATGACGATATATGATGGACTGATTGAGATGAGAAAAGCTGGTATGAACTTGACCTCTCTTGTTTTTGTAAATATGATTAGTTCATCGTTCCTGATTCAGCCTATTATGAATAAACATGTTTGCAATGACAATTAGAGATCATAGTTTCTTATGCCATGCTTAATTAGCTAGGAGCTTATAATGGTTTACCTTGCGTGCCAACATGCTATTAAAATGGTTGTGATGTGGTATAATAGGGTGGTATCCTCTTTTGGACGATTCGAGTGGCTTGACTTGGCACATGTTCACGCATGTAGTTGAAACAAAATCAACATAGCCT
This sequence comes from Triticum urartu, assembly GCF_003073215.2. Classification (NCBI taxonomy): domain Eukaryota; kingdom Viridiplantae; phylum Streptophyta; class Magnoliopsida; order Poales; family Poaceae; genus Triticum; species Triticum urartu. Next base: position 202,319,442 of record NC_053025.1, on the reverse strand, counting down.
CTATGATATTTATGTTCATGGTGCATTATATCCTACTCATGCTTGCATTCGGTGTTGATTAATTTTAATGCATGTTCATGACTGTTGTCACTCTCTAGCTGGTCGCTTCCCAGTCTTTTTCTAGCCTTCACCTGTACTAAGCGGGAATACTGCTTGTGCATCCAACTCCATAAACCCCAAAGTTATTCCATATGATTCCACCATACCTACCCATATACGGTATCTACCTGCCGTTCCAAGTAAATTTGTATGTGCCAAACTCTAAACCTTCAAATAAATATCATGTTTTGTATGCTCGAATAGCTCATGTATCAACTAGGGTTGTCCGTATCTTCCATGTTAGGCGGGCTATTCTCAAGAGGAGTGGACTCCGCTCCTCACTCATGAGAAAATGGTTGGTCACCGGGATGCCCAGTCCCATGCTTTATGCAAATCAAATCAAAATAATTGCAAATAAAACTCCCCCTGGGGCTCTTGTTAGTTGGAGGCACTCATTGTTTCGAGCAAGCCATGGATTGATGCTTGTTGGTGGAGGGGGAGTATAAACTTTACCATTCTGTTTGGGAACCGCCTATAATGTGTGTAGCATGGAAGATATCGCCATCTCTTGGTTATTATGTTGACAATGAAAGTATACCGCTCAAAATATTGTTCACCTCTATTTCAAAACCGAGCTCTGGCACCTCTACAAATCCCTGCTTCCCTCTACAAAGGGCCTATCTATTTACTTTCATGTTGAGTCATCATCCTCTTATTAAAAAGCACCAGTTGGAGAGCACCACTGTCATTTGCATTCATTACTATTAGTTTACATTGAGTATGACTTGACTGGATCTCTTTTACCATGAATTACAATGTCTAGTCAGTCCTTGATATTTAAAGGTGCTCTGCATTTATGTTTTGCGGTCTCAGAAAGGGCTAGCGAGATACCATCTTGTTATATCATATTATGATTGTTTTGAGAAAGTGTTGTCATCCGAGATTTATTATTATTGCTCGCTAGTTGATTATGCCATTGATATGAGTCAACATGAGACCTAAGCGTTATTATGAATATGGTTAGTTCATAATCTTTGCTGAAAACTTGAATGTTGGCTTTACATATTTACAACAACAAGAGCATGCAAACAGAGTTTGTAAAAGTTTTTCTTTATCACTTTAAGTTTGTCAACTGAATTGCTTGAGGACAAGCAAAGGTTTAAGCTTGGGGGAGTTGATACGTCTCCGCCGTATCTACTTTTCCAAACACTTTTGCCCTTGTTTTGGACTCTAACTTGCATGATTTGAACGGAACTAACCTGGATTGACGTTGTTTTCAGCAGAATTGCCATGGTGTTATTTATGTGCAGAAACAAAAGTTCTCGGAATGACCTGAAACTTCACGTAGCGTCTTTCTGGAAATAATAAAAAATACTGGCAAAAGATCAAGGCCAGGGGGGCCACACCCTAGCCACGAGGGTGGGGGCGCGCCTGCCCCCTGGGCGCGCCCCCCTAGCTCGTGGGCCCCCTGGAGCTCCTCCGACCTCAAACCCAACTCTATATATTCACTTTCAGGGAGAAAAAAATCAAGGAGAAGGATTCATCGCGTTTTACGATACGAAGCCGCCGCCAAGCCCTAAAACCTCTCGGGAAGGCTAATCTGGAGTCCGTTCAGGGCTCCGGAGAGGGGAATCCGTCGCTATCGTCATCATCAACCATCCTCCATCACCAATTTCATGATGCTCACCGACGTGCGTGAGTAATTCCATCATAGGCTTGCTGGACGGTGATGGGTTGGATGAGATTTATCATGTAATCAAGTTAGTTTTCTTAGGGTTTGATCCCTAGTATCCACTATGTTCTGAGACTGATGTTGCTATGACTTTGCTATGCTTAATGCTTGTCACTAGGGCCCGAGTGCCATGATTTCAGATCTGAACCTATTATGTTTTCATCAATATATGAGAGTTCTTGATCCTATCTTGCAAGTCTATAGTCACCTACTATGTGTTATGATCCGGCAACTCCGAAGTGACAATAATCAGGACCACTCCCGGTGATGACCGTAGTTTGAGGAGTTCATGTATTCATTATGTGTTAATGCTTTGGTACGGTACTCTATCAAAAGGAGGGCTTAATATCCCTTAGTTTCCAATAGGACCCCGCTGCCACGGGAGGGTAGGACAAAAGATGTCATGCAAGTTCTTTTCCATAAGCACGTATGACTATATTCGGAATACATGCCTACATTACATTGATGAATTGGAGCTAGTTCTGTGTCACCCTAGGTTATGACTGTTACATGATGAACCACATCCGGCATAATTCTCTATCACCAATCCATTGCCTACGAGCTTTCCATATATTGTTCTCCGCTTATTTACTTTTCTGTTGGTATTGTTACAATCACTACAAAATACCAAAAATAGTACTTTTGTTATCATTACCTTTTGCTACCGTTACCAATACTATCATATTACTTTGCTACTAAATACTTTGCTGCAGATATTAAGTTTCCAGGTGTGGTTGAATTGACAACTCAGCTGCTAATACTTGAGAATATTCTTTAGCTCCCCTTGTGTCGAATCAATAAATTTGGGTTGAATACTCTATCCTAGAAAACTGTTGCGATCCCCTATACTTGTGGGTTATAAGGGTGAACACTTATTGATTTGAGATCCGCATTTTCCTTACTATAAGATTAACCCTTATTTTTAGGAACATACATTAATTTGGCAATCTTGGTAGTAGGAGGATTTGGAGTATTTTTAACGAATGAAAAGGCAGACCCTAAATTAGTAATAATATCCTCAAGTTTACCAATTCTTGTGGAATCTTGATCTATTCTTTCGTTAACTATAGGTTCTTTTTCTTTAAAAAAATTCAGAGTAACCCCTACCTTAGATCCATATTGGGTGATTTGGTTGTGGATCTTTTTATCCAAATTTTCAATCAACTCCACAGAGGCAACTTTATTTTCAATAATTTCAAGCCTTTGCATCACATGTTCCAAAGTTAAAATAGTTCCATTAACCAAAAGAGGTGGTGGGCCAAACAAATCTATCATAGCATTATAAGAATCAAAAGTATGGCTACCCAACAAATTTCCTCCGGCAATGGTATCAAGAATACATCTATTCCAAGGAGTGATGCCTACATAAAAATTGCGAAGAAGAACGGAAGTGGATTGCTTCCTAGTAGATCTGCTATTCTGAGCATTGCAAATTCTATGCCAAGCATCTTTTAGATTTTCTCCCTCCCTTTGTTTAAAATTAAGAACTTCATGATTGGGAGTACTAACAATGATAGAAGGATTAGCCATGACGACACACGGCGACACAAGAAGTAAGCGAAAAAGAGGCGAATGGAAAAAGGGCGAATAAAACGGTAAGGGTGAAGTGGGGGAGAGGAAAACGAGAGGCAAATGGCAAATAATGTAATGCGAGGGATAAGAGTTTGTGATGGGTACTTGGTATGTCTTGACTTGTGCGTAGATCTCCCCGGCAACGGTGCCAGAAATCCTTCTTGCTACCTCTTGAGCACTGCGTTGGTTTTCCCTTGAAGAGGAAAGGGTGATGCAGCAAAGTAGCTTAAGTATTTCCCTTAGTTTTTGAGAACCAAGGTATCAATCCAGTAGGAGACTACACGCAAGTCCCTCGTACCTACACAAACAAATAAGAACCTCGCAACCAATGCGATAAAGGGGTTGTCAAGCCCTTCACAGTCACTTACGAGAGTGAGATCTGATAGAGATAATAAGATAAATATTTTTGGTATTTTTATGATATAGATAGGAATTAAAGATTGCAAAGTAAAATAGATTGGAAACTTATATGATAAAAGATAGACCCGAGGCCATAGGTTTCACTAGTGGCTTCTCTCAAGGTAGCATAAGTATTACGATGGGTGAACAAATTACTGTCGAGCAATTGATAGAAGAGTGCATAATTATGAGAATATCTAGGCATGATCATGTATATAGGCATCACGTCCGTGAAAAGTAGACCGAAATGATTCTGGATCTACTACTATTACTCCACACATCGACCGGTATCCAGCATGCATCTAGAGTATTAAGTTCATAAAAACAGAGTAACGCACTAGGCAAGATGACATGATGTAGAGGGATAAACTCAAGCAATATGATATAAACCCCATCTTTTTATCCTCGATGGCAACAATACAATACGTGCCTTGCTGCCCCTACTGTCACTGGGAAAGGACACCGCAAGATTGAACCCAAAGCTAAGCACTTCTCCCATTGCAAGAAAGATCAATCTAGTAGGACAAACCAAAATGATAATTCGAAGAGACTTGCAAAGATAACAAATCATACATAAAAGATTTCATAGAAGAATCAAATATTGTTCATAGATAAAATTGATCATAAACCCACAATTCATCGGATCTCGGTAAAATTGATCATAGATGGCTTCTTCTCTCTTTTTGGATCTCAATATAATGTTCTCCCCCTCTCTTGTGGAGAACTATTCGATGTAATATTCTTTTTGTGGTGTTTTTGTTGAGACCGATGAATTGTGGGTTTATGATCAAGTTTATCTATGAACAATATTTGAATCTTCTCTGAATTCTTTTATGTATGATTGTTTATCTTTGCAAGTCTCTTCGAATTATCATGTTGGTTTGGCCTACTAGATTGATCTTTCTTGCAATGGGAGAAGTGCTTAGCTTTGGGTTCAATCTTGCGGTGTCCTTTCCCAGTGATAGTAGGGGCAGCAAGGCACGTATTTTATTTTTGCCATCGAGGATAACAAGATGGGGTTTTCATCATATTGCATGAGTTTATCCCTCTACATCATGTCATCTTGCTTAAGGTGTTACTCTATTTTTAACTTAATACTCTAGATGCATGCTGGATAGCGGTTGATGAGTGGAGTAAAAGTAGTAGCTGCAGGCAGGAGCCGGTCTACTTGTCTCGGATGTGATGCCTATATACATGATCATACCTAGATATTCTCATAACTATGCTCAATTCTGTCAATTGCTCAACAGTTATTTGTTCACCCACCGTAGAATACTTATGCTCTCGCATATCTATCAGATCTCACTCACGTAAGTGGCTGTGTAGGGATTGACAACCCCTATTCGCGTTGGTTGCGAGGATTTATTTGTTTTGTGCAGGTACGAGGGACTCGCGTGTAGCCTCCTACTGGATTGATACCTTGGTTCTCAAAAACTGAGGGAAATACTTAGGCTACTTTGATGCATCATCCCTTCCTCTTCGGGCAAAATCAATGCAGTGCTCAAGAGGTAGCAAGAAGGATTTCTGGCGCCGTTGCTGGGGAGGTCTACGCAAAATTCAATATACCAAGTACCCATCACATACCCTTATCTCCCGCATTACATTATTTGCCATTTGCCTCTCGTTTTCCTCTCCCCCACTTCACCCATGCCGTTTTACTCGCCCTCTCTCTCTCTCTATCCTCCTCTTTTTCTACTTGCCTCTTTTTTGCTTGCTTGCTTTTTGTTTGCTTGTGTGTTAGTTTGCTTGCTTGTCACGATGGCTCAAGATAATACTAAATTGTGTGACTTCACCAATACCAACAACAATGATTTTATTAGCATTCCTCTTACCGATGCTGAATCTTGTGAAATTAATACTGCTTTGCTGAATCTTGTCATGAAAGATCCGTTTTCCGGCCTTCCTAGTGAAGATGCCACTACCCA